>NC_091753.1:56760595-56897221 GCF_043380555.1 Nothobranchius furzeri | reverse complement strand
TGTTGAGGCCGCTGTTGCTAGCTGTGGTCGCAAGGTGGCCGGTGCCAGTCGTGGTGGCAACCCCCGTACCCGCTGGTGGACACAAGAGTTTCGGGTAGCCGTCAGGCTGAAGGAGGCCTACAGGGCGTGGCTGGTCTGTGGGTCTCCGGAGGCAGCAGACAGGTACCGGATAGCCAAGCGGGGTGCAGCAGTGGCAGTTGCCGAGGCAAAATCTCGGGCGTGGGAGGAGTTTGGTGAGACCATGGAGAAAGACTATCGATCGGCTCCAAAGAGGTTCTGGCAAACTGTCTGGCGCCTCAGGAGAGGGAGGCAGCAACTCGCTCACACTGTTTACAGTGGGGATGGGGAGCTGCTGACGTCAACTCTCCGAAGTTTAGTTAGAGTTTATGCTTTAAAAAAGGAAGATGGGTGCACAACAAAATAAAAGCATTCTCATCATGAAGTCATTTTAACCATTTTTGGGATGGTTAGGATCAAACTGGTATCTGCTAAACACCTGAGCATGTTTAACGTTCATCAGCTGGAAGATTTAGATTTTTTAAAAAGTTTGTGCATCAAATTATGGGTGAAATCTGGTTTAAATAAACAACATAGAGAAAGGAAGAAAGACAGAAAGAACCAGAATCTGAGCAGAATGATTTCTTAATTGGCCCACTAATGAATCGTTCTGACAGAATCAAACCAAAAACCTTTGGGCTATGACCCGGGGACCAAAGCTTGATCCATGTTCAGAGGAGTTATTTTTCTGCTGTTTGTGGTGGGTTCTGGTTCAGTTCTGGGCCCATTCAGTTGTGTGAGGTGTTACCTGGGCTACTGGGAGATCTCTGGCTGCCTCGCCGTGACCCTTCAGGCATGATGTAATGATATCAGAGGAAACAGAAACCTGCAGAGAATAATGCAGTTAGAACCCCTGCTGGACACACACACACACACACACACACACACACACGGAGAGAGAGAGAGAGAGAGAGAGAGAGAGAGAGAGAGAGAGAGAGAGAGAGAGAGAGAGAGAGAGAGATAGAGAGAGAGAGAGAGACATAAGAAAAATCTTTTGCTTCTTTGTGTGGAAAGTGTGAGAACAGATGTAATGTTTGGCCGGAGAACAAGAATGTGCTGTCTTCATATTACCGTGTGTGTGTGTGTGTGTGTGTGTGTGTGTGTGTGTGTGTGTGTGTGTGTGTTAGTGCCTCCAACAGACTCATTGATACAGCTCCAGAACTCCAGGACTCGGACCAGCCCGTTGTACATGAACATGTGTTTCTGCAGCTGTCTAAAGACTGGTGATAGGGATGGTGTGTGTGTGTGTGTGTGTGGGGGGGGGGGGGGGGGGGGGGGGGATCTCAGAAAGCAGCTACAACAGAAACCAACTAGTTTAAATATGATTAAAATAAACAGTACACACTGTTTCGTCATGCTTCGCTTTAAGAGCGAAGACCGAAACACTGATCATCGCTCCTGAACAGAAAGTGCTTTTAACCAAACAACACCTCGGTTCCCTGAGCTCCTCAGTCCAGACCAGTCTCAGAAACCTTGGTGTTCTTTTTGACCAGTCCATGTCTTTGAGCTGCCACTCAAAACATTTAGTAAAGAACCGCTTTTATCAGTTGCGAAACATTTCCAAATTGAGGGCTTTTACTTCAAAATCGGACTTGGAGATGATTATCCATGCTTTTATTTCCTCTCGTTTAGATTATTGTAACTCTATCTTTACTTGTTTTAACAAATCAGATGTCAGTCGTCTCCAGCTGGTCCAGAACGATGCAGCAAGGCTTTTAACAGGAACCAACAGAAGGACTCACATAACACCGGCTTTATCTTCTTTACATTGGCTACCGGTCGAGTTTAGAATTGATTTTAAAATTTTAGTTTTGACTTTTAGAGCTCTTAATGGACAAGCTCCACAATATTTATTAGACCTTTAATCCCTCACTCTTCTGGCCGCACTCTACGGTCCTCGGGTCAGAACCTCATGAAGGTCCCTAAGACCAGATTTAAAACTAGAGGGGACCGGTCCTTTCAAGCTGTAGCTCCCAGACTTTGGAGCGCCCTGCCCTTGTTTCTTCGTGTGGCCGACTCGGTTGATTCTGTTAAAAAGCAGCTGAAGACACATTTATTTAGACAAGCTGTTATGTAAGTTAGCCTTGTGCTCCTGTCCTGTTTTGCCTTTTTATGTATGTTGTGAAGCACTTTGTGATGTTATCTGTGAAAAGTGCTTTATAAATAAAGTTTTACTTACTTTAAAGGGACTTTACGGAGTTTTGAATTTTTATGCTCGCGAGTGCCCCCTCAGGCCAAAAGCGTAACGGCAGCTTCAATAGTAGGCTCGTGCACGAGGCGCGCATGCTGTACGTGCACACTCCTTAACGAAAATAACAATTGAGACAGTCCCTTGTGTGTGTGTGTGTGTGTGTGTGTGTGTGTGTGTGTGTGTGTGTGTGTGTGTGTGTGTGTGTGTGTGTGTGTGTGTGTGTGTGTGTGTGTGTGAGCGGCCCGGAGGACAGAGGACAGGAGAACACGCAGCTAATTAATTAAATAATGTGGTTCTGTACCTTTCTCTTCAGCACAGCCGACAAAGGTTTATGATGGGTCAGTCCTCCTGCATGCTCAGATCATTCCCTTCCCTTGCTTGAAAAATTGTTCCAAAATGAAAGTTGAACCCACATCTTTTTTATTGTGAATTCAATGCCGTTCGGCGAGTCTCAAATAAAAATTTGGGCATCTTACTGTAAAAAAAAAAAATACCATTAATGTAAAAAATAAACTCTAAATAAACTATGTTCACATCCAGAATCAAACCCAGGTCTTCTGCACGGGAGTCCGACATCTTACTAGGAGAGTTACGAGGTGAGCTAAAGCACCAGTGACATCTTTTGTATCTGTAACATTTATATCCTTGATGACAGCTGAAACAACGTCCAAAGAACGGTTCAGAGTGAAAATGGCTATTTTGTTGCTAATTAGCAGGAAATATCTAGAAGAAAGTTCTACAGAAAGTAGCTAAGGGTCCTCAGAAATGTAGCTAGCTTTGTCACTAGGCGTTAGGAACAGCGACAAAGTGGCACTGCCTCTCTCTCTGCTGCTAAAGCTACGGATAGCAAATGCTACGGGCGATGCCTGAGCGTGAACGCGCATGAAGCAGCCTGCTCGACCCGAGCATCTCTCTGTTTCTGTGATTTTACAGAAAAACAGGCAATCACAGTAAAAATGCCAGGGCTCATTCTACAGGACCAGGGCATTGCAGGAGAATGTATGAAGAAGACATTTATTATTTCTATACATGTTTTGGCTGTCAAGCTTCCATAATGCCCCTTTAATCTGGTAAACAAACAGAACCAGTCGGAACCAAAGCAAACACCGACATAAGGGCAAACAGGTTAGTGAGTCAAACAGAAGAACACTTGTTGCGTTTTGTTTTCTTTCCTGTTTGAGGCTTTTGGGCTGCAGAGAGAGACCGACAGTCTGACCCAGAATATGCTGGACCCGGGCCAGAACTGCGGTCTACCAGAGGTGAAGTTACACAAAGGTTAAACACACACGCACACGCGCGTGTCTCCGTCACCTCAGAAAAATCCAACTTTCACCTAATTTCCTGGAAACGTTCAGAGTCAAAGACAGCTTCTGGCCACAATTATATAATCAATAAAAGGCAAACACTGTATTTATTCTTCGCTTTTCTGACATGAAAACAGAGAAATGGATCATTTTCACCCTCTAAAATAAACAATAAGTTAAAATAAAAGCTCCAGAAATTACCGGAAACTATATTAGATAAAGCTGAATTACATTCCTTTGTCCTCATTAAAATATGGGATCAGTCAATAACAACAGCGTCTAGTCATCCTGAAGGACGAGATCACAAACGATGAGCCTAACCCTAACGAGAGACACCCCACACACAACCCTAACCCTCCAGCAACACACACACATCAACAAAAACAACTGAAGGCTGAACCTCCGGGATGTTTCCGCCTGGAGACCAAAGGTCACAGAGGTCAGAGCGGATAGAGGTTCCTGCTTCAAAACACATTGTAGAGGTTGCGGGTTCAAATCTCACCACAAATAACTGGAACAGCCTGCTGAGCCAATCAGAACATCCCATTTCATAAAAGACCTAAACTTCCTGATCTGAGCCGAGGCCGTATGGCCAGTTTTCTGCGTCAGTCGTAGACCTCTGCGACCAAAGGCTCTCCTGCTCTTTGTTTTGGGAGGAATCCAGCGCGCCTGCACCAGTTATAGTGTAGGTAAAGATCGCTGCGCCCGCAAAGGAACAGGACATACGTCGCAAGAGGACTCGTTCGTGGTAAAAAAGTGAGAGAACATTTTTAAACTACACTTAAACGTAGGGATGTCCCATTCAGTTTTTTTTGCCCTCGAGTCCGAGTCCGAGTCATTTGATTTAGAGAATCTGCCGATACCGAGTCCCGATCCGATACTTTCGATGTATAAGAAAAAAAAAAAAGAAAGAAAAGGAAGAAACAGTTCCAGAATGTTCCTTATTTTTTATTTAATTACCTTTTTATTTTAATTTTTAACAACAGATCACTTCGGTGAGGTAGCTTGAACAATAAATAAATAACAAATTCTTCACTTTTGGACTTTATTGCAAATAAAAAAAGTCTAATATAAAAACAGATAGCACTTCAACTTAAAATACCTGGCAGGGGTCTATTTTGCCTCGGCCCCCAAAATGCTTACATACGCCCCTGGACATGGGACGGAGTTTTGAAGATGATCTGAGTTGTATCAACGATATAAATACTACATGCTGATAAATTATTGCTTCATACAGGTACAAATGTGTAGTGGGATATATCTACCTACATTTTAGTTTTTAAGAACTTTGTTTTGTTTTCTTGGTTTTTATTTTCCTGTCTTCCTGTCCTGTCTGTCTCTGACCTTCCTGTCCTGTCTGTCTCTGATCTTCCTGTCCTGTCTGTCTCTGATCTTCCTGTCCTGTCTGTCTCTGACCTTCCTGTCCTGTCTGTCTCTGATCTTCCTGTCCTGTCTGTCTCTGATCTTCCTGTCCTGTCTGTCTCTGATCTTCCTGTCCTGTCTGTCTCTGAGCTTCCTGTCCTGTCTGTCTCTGACCTTCCTGTCCTGTCTGTCTCTGATCTTCCTGTCCTGTCTGTCTCTGATCTTCCTGTCCTGTCTGTCTCTGACCTTCCTGACCTGTCTGTCTCTGATCTTCCTGTCCTGTCTGTCTCTGACCTTCCTGTCCTGTCTGTCTCTGATCTTCCTGTCCTGTCTGTCTCTGATCTTCCTGTCCTGTCTGTCTCTGACCTTCCTGTCCTGTCTGTCTCTGAGCTTCCTGTCCTGTCTGTCTCTGATCTTCCTGTCCTGTCTGTCTCTGATCTTCCTGTCCTGTCTGTCTCTGAGCTTCCTGTCCTGTCTGTCTTTGACCTTCCTGACCTGTCTGCCTCTGAGCTTCCTGTCCTGTCTGTCTCTGATCTTCCTGTCCTGTCTGTCTCTGATCTTCCTGCCCTGTCTGTCTCTGATCTTCCTGTCCTGTCTGTCTCTGATCTTCCTGTCCTGTCTGTCTCTGATCTTCCTGTCCTGTCTGTCTCTGAGCTTCCTGTCCTGTCTGTCTTTGACCTTCCTGACCTGTCTGCCTCTGAGCTTCCTGTCCTGTCTGTCTCTGATCTTCCTGTCCTGTCTGTCTCTGATCTTCCTGTCCTGTCTGTCTCTGATCTTCCTGCCCTGTCTGTCTCTGATCTTCCTGTCCTGTCTGTCTCTGATCTTCCTGTCCTGTCTGTCTCTGATCTTCCTGTCCTGTCTGTCTCTGAGCTTCCTGTCCTGTCTGTCTTTGACCTTCCTGACCTGTCTGCCTCTGAGCTTCCTGTCCTGTCTGTCTCTGATCTTCCTGTCCTGTCTGTCTCTGATCTTCCTGTCCTGTCTGTCTCTGATCTTCCTGTCCTGTCTGTCTCTGATCTTCCTGTCCTGTCTGTCTCTGACCTTCCTGTCCTGTCTGTCTCTGATCTTCCTGTCCTGTCTGTCTCTGATCTTCCTGTCCTGTCTGTCTCTGATCTTCCTGTCCTGTCTGTCTCTGACCTTCCTGACCTGTCTGTCTCTGATCTTCCTGTCCTGTCTGTCTCTGACCTTCCTGACCTGTCTGTCTCTGACCTTCCTGTCCTGTCTGTCTCTGACCTTCCTGTCCTGTCTGTCTCTGATCTTCCTGTCCTGTCTGTCTCTGATCTTCCTGTCCTGTCTGTCTCTGATCTTCCTGTCCTGTCTGTCTCTGACCTTCCTGTCCTGTCTGTCTCTGAGCTTCCTGTCCTGTCTGTCTCTGATCTTCCTGTCCTGTCTGTCTCTGATCTTCCTGTCCTGTCTGTCTCTGAGCTTCCTGTCCTGTCTGTCTTTGACCTTCCTGACCTGTCTGCCTCTGAGCTTCCTGTCCTGTCTGTCTCTGATCTTCCTGTCCTGTCTGTCTCTGATCTTCCTGTCCTGTCTGTCTCTGATCTTCCTGTCCTGTCTGTCTCTGATCTTCCTGTCCTGTCTGTCTCTGATCTTCCTGTCCTGTCTGTCTCTGATCTTCCTGCCCTGTCTGTCTCTGATCTTCCTGTCCTGTCTGTCTCTGATCTTCCTGTCCTGTCTGTCTCTGATCTTCCTGTCCTGTCTGTCTCTGATCTTCCTGCCCTGTCTGTCTCTGATCTTCCTGTCCTGTCTGTCTCTGATCTTCCTGTCCTGTCTGTCTCTGATCTTCCTGTCCTGTCTGTCTCTGATCTTCCTGTCCTGTCTGTCTCTGATCTTCCTGTCCTGTCTGTCTCTGACCTTTCTGTCCTGTCTGTCTCTGATCTTCCTGTCCTGTCTGTCTCTGATCTTCCTGTCCTGTCTGTCTCTGATCTTCCTGTCCTGTCTGTCTCTGATCTTCCTGTCCTGTCTGTCTCTGATCTTCCTGTCCTGTCTGTCTCTGATCTTCCTGTCCTGTCTGTCTCTGATCTTCCTGTCCTGTCTGTCTCTGAGCTTCCTGTCCTGTCTGTCTTTGACCTTCCTGACCTGTCTGCCTCTGAGCTTCCTGTCCTGTCTGTCTCTGATCTTCCTGTCCTGTCTGTCTCTGATCTTCCTGTCCTCTCTGTCTCTGACCTTTCTGTCCTGTCTGTCTCTGATCTTCCTGTCCTGTCTGTCTCTGATCTTCCTGTCCTGTCTGTCTCTGATCTTCCTGTCCTGTCTGTCTCTGATCTTCCTGTCCTGTCTGTCTCTGATCTTCCTGCCCTGTCTGTCTCTGATCTTCCTGTCCTGTCTGTCTCTGATCTTCCTGTCCTGTCTGTCTCTGACCTTCCTGTCCTGTCTGTCTCTGATCTTCCTGTCCTGTCTGTCTCTGACCTTTCTGTCCTGTCTGTCTCTGACCTTTCTGTCCTGTCTGTCTCTGATCTTCCTGTCCTGTCTGTCTCTGACCTTCCTGTCCTGTCTGTCTCTGATCTTCCTGTCCTGTCTGTCTCTGACCTTCCTGTCCTGTCTGTCTCTGATCTTCCTGTCCTGTCTGTCTCTCATCTTCCTGTCCTGTCTGTCTCTGATCTTCCTGTCCTGTCTGTCTCTGATCTTCCTGTCCTGTCTGTCTCTGATCTTCCTGTCCTGTCTGTCTCTGATCTTCCTGCATCTCCCAGTCCTCCAGAAAAACTGCAGTGCGAGCGCGTCGACACGTCATGCTCAAACACAGACAGAACTTACCGGAGAGAAAATGAGCGGACACGAACGACTGTGTGTTAATTATATATATTTTGGTGACGCCACTTAGAAACTTAGAAAATGTTACTGTGGCCGTGTGCAGAACGCAGCTGCAGTTCATGAATGATCAGCGGTCTGCCTGCTGCTCTGCATCTCTGCTCAGAAGAATCCCCGCTACGCTGAGTCCATATAAATAATATAATAAAGGTAGAAACTGGATCTCTCTTGTGCTCCTTCTGGGTGTGCAAGGTAAGGGCATCAGGGGAGCCCGACAACCTTTAAGGAGAACCAAGTTGCTCTCCTGTAATTTGAACCCAATATCCAACTCCGGATCGGGGCTTGGATCGGGAAGTAAAGCCCGAGTCCCGATCGGTCTGAAACTACGTGATCGGGGCCGATTTCCGATCATGTGATTGGATCGGGACATCCCTACTTAAATGCTGATTAGACACATCACTTATAGTCTGTTTGATGTATAGATCATTTAGTTTAATTTTCATGTATTTCTTTATGTTTTCTGATTCCTGTCTTCTTCTTCTTCCTGTGAGACTGGTGAGGCGGCGCCCTGGCGCCCCCTGTGGTTGAACCGCCTCTGATAATTACAGTTTTGGGCCGAATTATTGAATTTTAAGTCATTTGCACTAAACTGCCAAAATAAGGACTTCACATCTTCTTAAGAACTGGCTTTTAAGCACACAAAAATGTGAACACCTCTCATAATAATCACTGGATGTTTGTTTTCGGACTTTATTGTGTAACCTATAAGATTTATAGAGATTGATGGACATACGGCTACTTTGGATTCTTAAATGAGTTGCACGGTTATATGAATATATGTTTTTATGCTTTAATGGAGTAAGTGCAATGGTGTTGCGTTTCATTGTTGTATATTAATTCTTGTGCTATTTATTACGCTCATTTAATATATTCTTTCTTCTTAGCCGCCATGTGCTTAGTAGAACATCTTGCCACTGAACTACGGTTGAACATTAGCCTGCTGGCTAACACTGGCACATTTACAGAAACGATGATTAATGTGCACAGTCCTTAAATAAATAACAGTTTAAATAACCTGTCTACAGCACTATTAGACACCCACGTGTACAGGTTATCACCAAAAAAAGGTTGGCTTTGGCAAAACTCACAAGTCCTTTCTTAAGGAAAGCGATGTATGTGCGTCTTCTGCAACAGTGTTTGGTGAACTGCCTGCTGACCGACACCCGTCTGTGAGAATCAGGGGCGTGTCCCATGCCACCCTTGGAATCTGATTGGCCACACCACTGAATTTCCTTTAAATAGACTTGTCCACAAAAAGCTTGGGGTAAAAAAGAAAAAGCACGACCATTGGTGCCACCCATGCACAAAGAAGTGCACTACTTGGGCCACCCCATTTTAAAAGATCTGGCCACGCCACTGGTGAGAATGTCACGTTGCTCGGTGTCCAACAGCACGTGGAGACACTTTGAAAGGTAGGTCCCACCCAGTGACTGAGATCTGCCAATGGGTCGTGGCAAGGCAACATATTCACTCAGGGTTCTGCATTTTTCCAGCTGATCCGGGCCTTCAGAACCAAACTGGACCGGCTGAGTCATCTCCTCACGGACCTCTTCAATTAAATCCAAACACTCAGACACCTCTTCCTCCTCCTGTTTGTGTTTCTAACCTCCATCATAAACATTATTAGAATCTGTAGCTCGGTGTGCGGTCTCAGGACCAGAACCAGAACCAGAACACACACCTTTGGGTTTATTCTGAGCTCCAGCTGTTGTTTTAAGGTTGCGTCAAACTACAAATCAACTAAGCTTTAAAAAGTGCAGGTTTACAACAGCAGAGGAGGATTATGGGTAATGTGGTGATTCCTGTTTTCTGTCAGGATAACAGCGTGTCTGCGTGAGCTGCAGGAGAAAACGTGCTAAAGCTTCTTAGTTACCTTTTTAAACTATCTGACATTTTTAATTTCAAGTTTGTTTTGATGTGTAAAATGAGCCTAAACTCAGACTGGGTTTCGACCCTGTGACCTTTTCAACATGAAGATCTGCTCCTGTTCTCTGAACTGGTTTACTCGGCCGGAGGAATGAAAACAAGTGGGATGATTTTACAAGATTACATCGATTTACATGAATTTTATTGTAGATAAACTAAAACAACAGAAGTAACAACAGGAAATCTGCCTGGCTGATTCAGAACAAGCAGGATTTATTTCCACAACTTCAGAACTGTAACTAGATTTGTGCTGTTTTCTTTTGAATGGAAGGAAACAGAACTGCCTCAGAGGACGGCAGAACCATCGAGATGTCGGTCCATAAAAGTGTCATCAGGTGTGTGTGTGTGAGTGTGTGTGTGTGTGTGTGTGTGTGTGTGTGTGTGTGTGTGTGTGTGTGTGTGTGTGTGTGTGTGTGTGCGCAACAATAATGATGTTATTAAAAATATAATAATATAATTAATTAATAATTAATATAATAATAAAAATAATAATTATTATTATTATTATTATCATAAAAATATAATAATATAATTAATTCATTATTAATATAATAATAATAATAATAATAATTATTATTATTATTATTATTATTATTATTATTATTATTAAAGGGACTTTACACAGTTTTGAATTTTTATGCTCGCGATTGCCCCCTCAGGCCAAAAGCGTAACGGCAGCTTCAACAGTAGGCTCGTGCACGAGGCGCACATGCTGTACGTGCACGCTCCTTAACGAAAATAACAGCTGAGACAGTCAGCTCTGTGTGTGTGTGTGTGTGTGTGTGTGTGTGTGTGTGTGTGTGTGTGTGTGTGTGTGTGTGTGTGTGTGTGTGTGTGTGTGTGTGTGTGTGTGTGTGTGTGTGTGTGTGTGTGTGTGTGTGGCCCGGAGGACAGAGGACAGGAGAACACGCAGCTAATTAATTAAATAATTTGGTTCTGTACCTTTCTCTTCAGCACAGCCGACAAAGGTTTAAGATGGGTCAGTCCTCCTGCATGCTCAGATCATTCCCTTCCCTTGCTTGAAAATTTGTTCCAAAATGAAAGTTGAACCCACATCTTTTTTATCTGTGAATTCAATGCCGTTCGGCGAGTCTCAAATAAAAATTTGGGCATCTTACTGTAAAAAATATACCATTAATGTAAAAAAGAAATTCTAAATGAACCATGTTCACATCCAGAATCAAACCTGGATCTTCTGCACGAGAGTCTGACGTCAGCTGATGACAGCTGAAACAACGTCAAACCAAAGAACGGTTTGGAGTGAAAATGGCTATTTTGTTGCTAATTTGCAGGAAATATCTAGAAGAAAGTTCTACAGAAAGTAGCTAAGGGTCCTCAGAAATGTAGCTAGCTTTGTCACTAGGCGTTAGGAACAGCGACAAAGTGGCACTGCCTCTCTCTCTGCTGCTAAAGCTACGGATAGCAAACGCTACGGGCGATGCCTGAGCGTGAACGCGCATGAAGCAGCCTGCTCGACCCGAGCATCTCTCTTTTTCTGTGGTTTTACAGAAAAACAGGCAATCACAGTAAAACTGCCAGGGCTCATTCTACAGGACCAGGGCATTGCAGGAGAATGTATGAAGAAGACATTTATTATTTCTATACATGTTTTGGCTGTCACACTTCCATAATGCCCCTTTAATATTATTAACAGAACTTGTTTCTGACGTGATTTGAACTGAAACAGAAACCTGTTCAGTGACTCTTTCCAGCTAAAACTCAACCCCCTGACAGGCAAAGGAGCGTGGACTTGAACCCACAACCTTTGAATTTCTTTCTTTTTTGATTGCGCCACAGAGCCTGCCACCTAATCTGAGCTCCTCGTGTGAATGTCTCACCATCACACTGATGGACACTTCACAAACACAAAAGCCTTTTCCAGCTCTGACTTGGTAGGAGGTTTTTTCTGTCAGGAAACGTCCTGGCACCAGAGATAAAACTGGGTCAAAGGTCCGTCAAAGTTCGAAGGAAACCTCCTTCATACCCAGAACCCGTCGATGAAGATGTTTACACCAAACTGAATTAATTTTAACAAACATAAATCTGAGGCATCTCAGTGGGATTTGAACCTGCATCAAACAAACACAAATGAATGAAACAAATCAGATCCTAACAGATAAGAACAGCTGATCAATAAAACCACAGCAAAAAAAAAAAACAACAACAGAACATTCACAGACCAATGCCAAGGCACAACAGTGGGTCATTAGACACAGTTTATAACGGGAGAGGCAAAGCCCGTCTGACCAAAAGAGGAATTGAGTTTGAGTGGAGGGGCAGCACATAAAAGACCATTTGCCTCATGATTTCTATCTCATCCGAGGTGTGGAGAACAGCCGCAGACCGCAGCACATGCACTGGGACATGAGGGGCGAGGACATCAGACAGTTGGGGAGGTGCCAGGCTGTTGAGCGCCTTGAACATGAAGATCAGGACCTTGAAACGCACCCTTAAAGTTCACTGGAAGACAGTGAAATTGCTCAAGCATCAGAGTAACGTGGCAATGATGGTCAGCGCTGGTTAGGAAACTGGCAGCAGCATTCTGAACAACCTGTAGCTTATTTAAGGCCAAGACAAGGGTACCGATCAAAAGTGCATTCACGCAGTCTAAGCAAGGTGTTATGGACGCATGAATAATGGATTCTAAGTGCATCCATTTAAGGATTGTTAGTAAAGGCAATTGGAAAAAGCATGATCTGACCACCAAGATCATTTGGGGAACCACTGAGAGACCAGCAGCCAGTTTTACCCCAAAGCTAGTCACACATCGGTTCAGGAAGGTTATGGGTGGGGGACGTTCCTCGGAAAAAAAAGCACTGCCTCAGATTTGTTTATTTGCAGGAAGTTAGCCACTAACCAGCCATTTACCTCAGCCAATCACTCGGAATTAAGTGTGCCAGCATTTGGTGTGTCCACTGCCACATATCCCTGACTACCATCAGCATAAACGTGGTAACTGAGAGCAGTTGTTGCAGCAGAAGGCCATGATCCACAGTAGGGTTGTCACGGTAACCGGTATAGCGGTAAACCCCGGTAAAAAAGTTTGCAATAAAAATAACCGTCCAGTTTTTAATAAACTAAATTATCTCGGTGGGTTTACCGTGGCCGCGGTTTCGGCGCGGTGACCCTTACCAGCCACCGTCGCTTCAGCTGAAGTTCCCGCGGCGCGCACACGCACTTTTTAGTTTGCAACGGCACCAAAACTTTGAAGCTGAAATAATGGCCGAAGGAGGAGACGGCAGCGCCCAGGACATCTATCAGCCCTCAAAGAAGACTAAATCGGAAGTATGGGCATATTTGGGATTTCTGAAAAATGCTGAGGGACAGTTAGTAGAAGACGGCTATCCCGTTTGCAGAACGTGCAGGAAACAAGTGTCTGCAAAAGGCAGCAACACTTCGAATCTAATGGCACATCTGCGTGACCATCACCCACGTCTCCACAGCCAGTGCAAGGTAAGATAACATTAGCATTTTAGCTGAAATGCATGACGTGAGGACTTTTGGTTGAGGGAGAATGCAACGAGTCACTATATACTGCAGCCGCAGCGTCCTCTGCCAGCAGTTAAACCGTGTCACGGACACCCTGTTGCTGGATGAAGCATCTTATTTGTTGATGATGAAGAGAAATATACAATTAGTTCCTTGTCATTGATTTGTTTACTTATTCAATGCCATTTATACTTGAACATTTGGATTTGATTACATAGTGTAGTAGTTATTTTAGTAATTTGTTTAAAGTGGATATTTATTTTAAATACATATTTTTTAAGGTTGACTTGTACAGTGTTCAAGTCAAGAGTGGACTGGAGTTTTAGATTTTCATTTTGATAATGAAGAAAACAAGTATATGAGAAAACAAGTGGTGCTTCTTTGATTTGTTTACATATTGTTTATGTTTTGAATGTTTGGATTTGTATAATTTAAACCTGCACTGATTACTGTAACAAGTTCCAGAAAAATAAGCTATTTGTTCCTTTACTTGTGAAAAGTTGCACTTTTGCTAAGGCTTTGTGTTATTTTAGGTTTAATAAACACTGTTAAACCTTTTCAGAACTATTTCAGTTTGTGTAGAACAGGACTATCAATGCTTTCTGAACATATGCAACACCGTTTAAAAAATACCGCGATAATACCGAAAACCGTGATAATTTTGGTCACAATAACCGTGAGGTTAAATTTTCATACCGTGACAACCCTAATCCACAGTATCAAACGCTGCAGAGAGATCTAACAAGAGCAACAGCACATGGGACCCAGAGTCAGGAACAAGAATGTCATTCAGCGTAAGAATGAGAGCTGATCTGATGCTGAGGCCGACTGAAACATGGCCAGCAGTAAGTATGATCAATGACACTCCCTCCTCGATGTGTGTGTGTCAGGAAGAGCGGTAAACCTCAGATCTCACACACACACACACACACACACACACACACACACACACACACACACACACACACACACACACACAACTAAATTAGCACACTAATTATTGTAAACACCTCCCTTTAGTAACCTTGGAAACCGTCCCGCCACATCCCATAATTACTGGGCAGATATTAAAACTGCTTCCAAATAGTTGAGATGTTTGGGGTGTGTTCAGATTCTGTTTGTCTCTTTGGGTCTGGACCAGAATGAAGCAGTCCGGTTTGGTTCCAGGATCCAATCAGAAGGTCTGGAGGTGACGATGATGAGTTCACTGTTCCCTGTCTTTGTGAATTTAACGTTCTGAATAAACAGGAAAAAAAAATCCCTAACCCGCAACCTTTGGGCACCATTCATTTCATTTCATTTATTTATTTATTTATAAAGCCCCTTCTGCGACCAGGGGCGGATTTAGGACTGAAGAAGATCCGGGGCTTAACACACACACACGTGACACGCACTAGTCAACATCATATTTGTCTTGTACCACATAATTTTTAATCTGAAGCTACATATGAAGCATTTTCAGGGCAGAGTATTGTTCCTGTTAGTGTTTAGTGTGAGATGATAGTAAATATTCCCTTTCTTTCTCCAACAACTTTACCTGATAGTAAGCTAACTTTAGGCAAACCAGCACAACAAATATTTTCAAATAAGACTCACAAACCTGAGTCAGCACCAGTCTCATCAAAGCTGGGGTTCTGTCGCCGTACTTTTGGTCTAAAAAACGTCCTTATGTCCATCTTCACTCATGCGTTTCAGGCAGAGAGTGTAGAAGGAGCCGGCTGCTGAAGGGCTTCTTCTTCAGTGGTGGAGGCTCAGGCAGGCTGTATTCAAACTACTGCCAGCTGCTCCCTCTCTGTTGGACTTTGGTACTGCATGTTACTTCCACGTTTTAAATCCGGGGCTTTTCATGAAACATCCGGGGCTTCAGCCCAAGTAGCCGGGCCTAACGCCGCCCCTGTCTGCGATCAATGCAGACGCCCAAGGTGCTGAACACAACACAATTAAAACATAAAACCATCAGAATAAAATGTAGCAATCGTAAAACCAACACAAAAAATAATTAAGAGCGGAAAGTAAAAACAAAAATTAAATCCTAAAAAAGATTAAGAGGCCGGGGCAACAAAACCAGGCAAAATTTGCTAATCCTGGAATGCCTTGACAAAAAAATGGGTCTTAAGGCGAGTCTTAAAAGCCCCCACTGAGGGTGACTGACCTACCACCAAAGGCAACTGGTTCCAAAGTGCAGGTGCCAACACCGAGAACGCACGGTCCCCCCGTGACCTGCACTTAGTGCGTGGAACCATCAACAGCTCCCTGCCGGCTGAGTGAAGGGCCCGCGAGGGGGTATGTCTGTGCAAAAGGTTGCCAAGATATGCTGGAGCAGTTCCTTGTAAGGCCTTGTATGCCAGTACCAAGACCTTAAATTTTGCCCTGTATTGCACAGGCAGCCAATGAAGGGATGCCAACACGGGGGTGATATCCTCCCTGCGCCTAGTGCCTGTCACAAACCTAACGGCTGAGTTTTCTGCTAACTGCTAGCGTGCTACCGCACCCTGACTGAGGCCGGTATACAATGCATTGCAGTAGTCGAGCCTTGAAAGAACAAAAGCATGTGTGACAGTCTCTAGATGTACTCTGGACAGCAGGGACTTAATTCCGGCTAGTCGGTGTAAGTTAAAAAAAAACATGATCGCACAACCTGGTTGATTTGCGCGTCGAATTTAAGGGCTGAGTCCAGTTGTACTCCCAAATTTCGGATGGTGGTCTTCACATTAGATTCTAAAGGGTCCAGATTCACAGCATCACATGGGTGTGTAGACATGCCAGGGCTAAGTATAATTACTTCCGTCTTAGCGTCATTCATATGTAAAAAGTTTGTAGCCATCCAGGAGCGCACATCCTTTGATACTGATCCATCGACCCCCCGCTGAAGGGGGAGGTAGAGCTGACAATCGTCAGCATAAAAATGAAAACGCATGCCAAACCGCCGAAGAAGATTCCCCAACGGTATTAGGTAGATGGCAAAAAGAAGTGGACCCAGTACAGACCCCTGTGGCACACCCCACTTGAGTCCCGCCCAGGTCGAGGAAGTTTCACCTACACTGACACAAAAACTCCTGTCGGATAAGTAGGAGCGTAGCCATTGTAGGGCTGCACCGGTAAATCCCGCCCAGTGTTGTAGCCGATCTAAAAGTATGTCGTGATCGACCGTGTCAAAGGCCGCAGACAGATCTAACATCAAAATAACGACTAGCATCCCCCCCCGTCACAAGCTAAAAAAAACACCATTAAGAACCATTAAAAGTGCAGTCTCAGTACTGTGGCCCCACCATTTCACTGGTCTAGAGGTCTAAAGCTTGGTTTATGCTTGACGCAGTCACTCTCCGCTTGGTGATGCGGCTCGCGGATGGAATGCGCTTCACAACTCGCAGCGTTTATGGTTCATGCGGCTCGTCTCTGCGGTGAGCCAATATTCTCCCAAACTGTAGGGGGCAGCATGGAGCTCTACGGCATGCATCCAACACTACACCATAGTAGAAGTAGAAATTACTGTTTACAACATGGCATTCCAGCATTTTTAGCAGCGTCCTCATCTTTTCCGGCAGTGCGAGCCATTTCTCTCCAAGAATTATTAACAACATGTTGATCACGGTGATCTCTGAGAGCTGAATCATACAAATGTCTGTATTTACGAACCTCTGCCATACTAGTTCTTGCCAGTCCGCCATGTTTTTCCGCGTCCGACCGTCCGCGTGGTTAGAAAATTTCCTAGGTGCGCGGTGCGGAAAGTTTGGGCCGTGCGGAGGCGCGGTGGAGGGGCATGGTTGTTAAAATGACGTAATTTTGCCACGCTGAGCCGTGCGGACCTCGCGGACGCGTCAAGCATAAACCAACCTTTATGCTCCTCAGAGCCACGAGACACTCAACACAGGAGACATCTCTGGTGCCCCGAAGGAGCGGGTTAAGGTGGCCCAGTACTGGACCCATCAGGGAAAGCAGACCTGGACTGGGAAACGGTCTGAGTCAGACCGAACTGCACGTGACCCGAAGTGCTGAAATTCTGGTTTGTGTCAGTTTAATTTGATTTATCAAAACATTATTTAGTTTATTTATTTAAACTCGACTGTTGCTTTTTAACAGACTTGGCATCCCAGCGGGCGGTGTGCCTGACTGATATGCTGCTTTGCACAGGTTCGACCTCCAGCAGTAACTTTTTTCATCTGCCCTTGCCAGTATTGTGCTTTCAACCCTTTATTGGTAAACTCTTTAAAATATAAGGACTAATATTTGTTTTTTTTTACTTTCTTTGTTTGCGTATTTAGCCCGTCTGTGTGAGGTGAGCAGAGTATCAACTAACAAGCTTCTTAGAAAAGACCAAACTCAAGACACAAAATATGTAGCAGAAAATTACCAATAAAACTAAAATATAAACAAATAAAATCTGCTGCAGCTGGCTAAATAATTCCTGCCAACAGCAGGAGTCGACCCGGCATCAGGACATGGCAAACCAGATGAAAGGGAGACGCTTTAAGCACTGGACTAAGGACAGAGGAGAACCTAATCTGTGTAAGACGCTGTTGTTGGTGCGTTTGTTTTGGAGCCGGCTGAGCTTCACAGAAACAGACCGTTTCATTTCAGGGCAAAAAATCAGGCCGACGAAAAGAAGAACTCATGTTTTAGCTAAAATGACTTGTTGATATTGCCAGTATGTACATTTTATCTTCTATTGTGCCTTTTCTAAGGTTAAAAATAGCAGATCTGGCTCCTTTAAATCACTTTATCATACAGAAGAATTTGAACCATCAACCACCACAGATTCATTTCAGCAAATTTCAATATTTCTGTTCTGTATAAATGTCGTCGTCTTCCTCCGCTTATCCGGGTCCGGGTCGCGGGGGCAGCATCCCAACTAGGGAGCTCCAGACCGTCCTCTCCCCGGCCACCTCCACCAGCTCCTCCGGCAGGACCCCAAGGCATTCCCGGAGCAGATTGGAGATGTAACCTCTCCAACGTGTCCTGGGTCGACCCGGGGGCCTCCTGCCGGCAGGACATGCCCCAAACACCTCCCCAGGGAGGAGTCCAGGAGGCATCCTGACCAGATGCCCAAACCACCTCAACTGGCTCCTTTTGATCCGGAGGAGCAGCGGTTCTACTCCGAGTCCCTCCCGAATGTCCGAGCTCCTCACCCTATCTCTAAGGCTGAGCCCGGCCACCCTACGGAGGAAACTCATTTCGGTCGCTTGTATAAACGTCAGTTTTATTTAAACTGGGATCCTAAATTAAAGGAACATAGACATCCAATAGAGAGGATTTTTAAAACCTCTCACATACGGATTCGGATGAGCATCCGAACTTCAGCTGGAGGTCCAGCAGACGGAGGGGCCGGTGGGGGGGTTCGTCTGACTGATGGATGGAAAGAGGAAGAAGCTCTCAGATCTTCAGCTACGTTTTGAAATCCACAAACCAAATCCTGCAGGACTTCGGCAGAAATTAGTGTCATTTATTCTGGGAAGTTTTGAGTCCTTCCAGAGGAACCTCCGGGTGTGGAGGGCGTGAGAAACACATCAACATACACGCCTGCAGCCCAGGATTTACAGTAGATCCAGACCCCCAAACAAGAACCAGATCAATAAATCCTTCAGAGGAAGGCCGTAGGGGGTTATTTCAGGCACTAATCGAAGCGACGGATTGGACAGAATCCCTGAGCAGAATCAGAGACCTTCAAACCTGCACATGTGACAGATTCTGTTACATCCCATAAACGAAGAGAGACTGAGATCTGAAGAGTTCATTAACTGACTTCCTGGTGCTCTGTTGTTGCTTTCATGATACAAAACAAATACATAAAAAAGCTCCTACAACTCAAGGGATGAGCCAGAGGTGAGTGACACATTCTACACAGTAAAACTGACTCTGGTGGGACTCAAACCCACAACCTCTGATTTCCTTCTTCGAAGCACATCTCTGTTGCACAGCAGAGCCTCTTAGACGTAATCTCAAACCCATGAAAGTGTTTCACCTTCATTCAGGTGGTTCAGTCCTGACGATCATCTGGACGGCCTCTCAGATCCGAGTTCTGGTACCTTATGGATTAGATCCTGTTTCCTAAAACTTCCCCATCCTGATTCCGGCCCCTGGAGAATATTTTATGTCTGAAGCGTCTTTTGTCCCCCATCAGTTTGTAAAAGACAACAAACATTCTGAAGAATGTGAAGACTTCAGGACAAGGCTCCACGGTTCTGGACTGACTGAGTCCAGGAATGTGTTCAGTTCTGGACTCTGTCTTTTTTTTTTTACAGTTTGTGTTTTAACAAGCAGCTCCGTCTCCCTGGCATTCCAGGATTAAACTTTGTTTTTAGAGGGAATGTCTGTCTAGTAAGACACCATGTCCCTCCGAGTCCCCCGGACTCCTGAAACTTTGGGAATAACTAAAATAAAGACAGACACACAAAATAATTTAAGGAAAGTTCCTAATTAGCAGCAATCAGCTGATTTTAGACCCGAAACAGATCAGGTCCGGGTCCCAAACTGTGACCCCAGGAGGTTCTGAGACACACCAGGTCCTGATGATGAAGAAAAGGGTTCAGTCTGAGATCTGGTCCTCAGGTGAGCCACCTGGAAGCTTCATCAACATCCTCCTCCTCATCATCATCTTCATCAGATTCAGACTAAAACCAGTGTGTGTGTGCGTGTGTGTGAGTGTGTGTGTGTGTGTGTGTGCGTGCGTGTGCGCGCGCGTGTGTGTGTTGGGGGGTCTACCTCGGAGACATGAACGTCCTGCAGGCTTCTCTCCGTCTCTTTCTGGTTCCGTTCGCTGTTCCGATCCAACTTCCAAACGCATCGAACTCCCAAGTGCTCCACTCCCAGCCTCTCCTGCTATTCCCGATCACATGAACACACAGTCCGTCCTCCGGTTCGGCCGGTACCGGGCAAAACTTTACGCACCACAAGGAAAAACTGAATCCATCAGACCGAAAAGTTCCGCCTCCACACCGGCTTCCACAGTTCGGTAAAGAACCGACATCTGTCTGAGGAAACGGATCCGGAGATTTGGAGGGAGGCAGCAGCGGCTCCGACCCGGTTTGGTGCCGCAGGAGAGGAGGAGAGCAGAAGGGAGGAGGAGGAGGAGGAGGAGGAGGAGGGAGGTCCAAGAGAAACAAGGAGAGAGATTGGTGACAAACTTCCAGCTTCCATAAAAGTTTAAAATCTGCAGATTTTTGTTCTAAACGTCACCTTGAAGACCTGCAGGAAACGAATTAGGATTCATTCTATCGACAAATCAGGTTTGTGTCTATAACTAAAACTCTCAAAAATATACAAACAGTTCACAAATGAAAGATTTTAATTATAAAAACAAAAGTTCCACACAGATCGTTGCTGTTTGGCTCTTTGGAGATTCTCAAGTTTAAAAAACTTTTATGACTTTTATGTTTTATGGGTCAGAACAGCTGCTGGTAAACCAACAAACAACACAAAGGTAAACACCTAGTCGTCATGGCAACCACGTGGAGATCAGACATCACATTGTGTCAGAGTGATGAAAGCAGTCACCATGACAACATGAGATCTGTGAGCTCAGACAGGCCCAGTAGCCTCCAGGTGTTTTTCGCCAGACAGGTGAACGGATCTGAACGGGAGGCGGGTTCTGGTCCGGTTTGAAAATTCTACTAAGAAAATTAATTTCAGTAAAATGAAATAATATATATTCATGATTAAATAAATGAAAAACAGTAAAAAGATCCTGAATCATTTGGATTCAGAAGAAACAAGAAAAGGTTCTTTGTTTGGAACATCTGGTCCAACCAGAAGCCCCATCTGGACCAGTTAGGGCTGTGTACTGGACACACACACACACACACACACACACACACACACACACACACACAAAGTGCGGACAGTAAAACACAAACAGTGAAGGCAAACAGAACCAGAACCAACCCTGTTAACACATTCCTTGTCCCACTTTCCCTTCAACCATCACCTCAGAGAGAGAGAGAGAGAGAGAGAGAGAGAGAGTGTGTGTGTGTGTGTGTGTGTGTGTGTGTGTGTGAGCGTGTGTGAGTGTGTGTGTGTGTGTGTGTGTGTGTGTGTGTGTGTGTGTGTGTGTGTGTGTGTGTGTGTGTGTGTGTGTGAGCGTGTGTGAGTGTGTGTGTGTGTGTGTGTGTGTGTGTGTGTGTGTGTGTGTGCGTGCGTGCGTGCTTGGGTCAGAAGGTCATCAGGAAACAAAAGGTGCTATGGTGGCTTTAGAGACGTTCTGGATCCAAACAGGACCTGGTCTCTGATAACACTTCCTGTTTGTGTTTCAACAATAAAAGCTGTTTCTTTTTTTATCCTGATTCTAAATTAGATCACAAGATTAAATGATTTGAAGGAACAACATGGCTGCAGAACGTTTAGACGATGAAATCCAGATGTTTCAGTCAGAAAAACATGAACAGCAACAAAAAAAATAACATCTAGTCTGCTGCCTCGAGTCAGACCACTGCCGAGTCTCGAGTCAGATGAGACTCGTATGAAGTCAGCGTTGTTCCGGATGATATTCCATCTCTGGAGTTTCCACTGCTGATCAGAGCGGCCATGTTGGCTCTGAGTACCGACTCATTACGGGATATCCGAGTAAATGAGAGGCTGTGTGTGTGTGTGTGTGTGTGTGTGTGTGTGTGTGTGTGTGTGTGTGTGTGTGTGTGTGTGTGTCTTTTCCAACATCTGTATTAAATAATTGCAGCACACACTCAGTAAATGAACTTTATTTGAAAGCAATTTTCCTTCAGAGAGACAGAAGAGAAAACTTGGTGTTTAAATGAGGACTCGTCACACATCTGTCCAGATGTTGGTCCTGATCACACAGCCAATAATGACTAATGAGTTCCTATTATCCATTATTACTGGATGTAGTCTACTGGTTCTGTGGGAAAAGGTTACATTCTAGTTTTGGTGTTCTTTTGGTTTCTTGTTGTTGGTGAAGCAGCAGATTTAGTTCATTAAGTCAGAATCCTGTTCGCTGCTCTTTAATTAGGACGGAAGACGAGAGGTTTTTCTCTCTGCTCCTTATTACAGGCTCACACTGAACGACCTAATCTCTCTCCATCTCTGCCAATAAGCACTTACAGCTGTGGTATGTGCTGAGTGTCCCTGTGAGGACCTTCTAGGGATCCGGACACTTTTTCCCATCCCAGCTACGTGATCGGACCCCCGCAGGGCTCTTTAAGGGGCTCTGGTTCTGTTTCAGGGTCCAGGTTGGACTCAGGTTTAAGCTGTGGTTCCTCACAAAGGCAGAGATCCCAACACGTCTGCGTTCTTGTGACCTAGATGTTGGTCACGTTGTGGTTTCTGGAGCTGGACCAGACCAGCGAGCCTCAACACCGCAAGCACGGAGTCGGCCAAGAGAGAAATAAGGAGACACTTACGAGCACGGCCACCAGAATGAAGCAGAGAAAGAAAAATAGTCCTCAGTTAGCAGAAGGAAACGCAGCTCGAGCTTTTAAAATGCAAAAGCAGAACAAAAATCATGAACTGAGAAAATGGAGAATCAGATGTGAGGATCTGTGTCAGAGAGAAGAATGCAGAGAATCAGGGTGATGGTAAAACATGAGTTTCATTTATTATCAATCATTTAATCTTCATGAATCTAGAGTCAGGAAATGAGCGTTCGGTTGATTATTTCTTTAGCAGAGGGGATTGTTCTTGATGATTAATCTGATATTAGAAAATCTGATCAGTCACCTTTTCTTGGAGGAAGAACTAGTTAGGATTAGAAGGAGTTATGCTAGTAACCAGCACGAGGGGGAGGAGCCAAGATGGTAACTAGCACGAGGGGGAGGAGTCAAGATGGTAACCAGCTTGAGGGGGAGGAGCCAAGATGGTAACCAGCATGATGGGAGGAGCAAGACGGTAACCAGCATGATGGGAGGAGCCAAGATGGTAACCAGCATGATGGGAGGAGCCAAGACGGTAACCAGCATGAGGGGGAGGAGCCAAGGCAGTAACCAGCATGGGGGGAGGAGCCAAGACAGTAATGAGCATGAGGGGGAGGAGCCAAGACAGTAACCAGCATGATGGGAGGAGCCAAGATGGTAACCAGCATGATGGGAGGAGCCAAGACGGTAACCAGCATGATGGGAGGAGCCAAGATGGTAACCAGCATGATGGGAGGAGCCAAGACGGTAACCAGCATGATGGGAGGAGCCAAGACGGTAACCAGCATGATGGGAGGAGCCAAGATGATAACCAGCATGATGGGAGGAGCCAAGACGGTAACCAGCATGAGGGGGAGGAGCCAAGGCAGTAACCAGCATGGGGGGAGGAGCCAAGACAGTAACCAGCATGAGGGGGAGGAGCCAAGATGGTAACCAGCATGATGGGAGGAGCCAAGATGGTAACCAGCATGATGGGAGGAGCCAAGACGGTAACCAGCATGATGGGAGGAGCCAAGATGATAACCAGCATGATGGGAGGAGCCAAGACAGTAACCAGCATGAGGGGGAGGAGCCAAGGCAGTAACCAGCATGGGGGGAGGAGCCAAGACAGTAACCAGCATGAGGGGGAGGAGCCAAGACAGTAACCAGCATGAGGGGGAGGAGCCAAGATGGTAACCAGCATGATGGGACGAGCCACGACGGTAACCAGCATGATGGGAGGACCCAAGACGGTAACCAGCATGATGGGAGGAGCCAAGACGGTAACCAGCAAGATGGGAGGAGCCAAGACGGTAACCAGCATGATGGGAGGAGCCAAGACAGTAACCAGCATGATGGGAGGAGCCAAGATGATAACCAGCATGATGGGAGGAGCTAAGATGGTAACCAGCATGAGGGGGAGGAGCCAAGGCAGTAACCAGCATGGGGGGAGGAGCCAAGATAGTAACGAGCATGAGGGGGAGGAGCCAAGACAGTAACCAGCATGAGGGGGAGGAGCCAAGATGGTAACCAGCATGATGGGAGGAGCCAAGACGGTAACCAGCATGATGGGAGGAGCCAAGATGGCAACCAGCATGATGGGAGGAGCCAAGACGGTAACCAGCATGATGGGAGGAGCCAAGATAACCAGCATGATGGGAGGAGCCAAGACAGTAACCAGCATGAGGGGGAGGAGCCAAGGCAGTAACCAGCATGGGGGGAGGAGCCAAGACAGTAACGAGCATGAGGGAGAGGAGCCAAGACAGTAACCAGCACGAGGGGGAGGAGCCAAGATGGTAACCAGCATGATGGGAGGAGCCAAGATGGTAACCAGCATGATGGGAGGAGCCAAGATGGTAACCAGCATGAGGAGATTTAGATTAAAGATTAAAGTCCCATTGTTGTCACACACACAGGTGTGGTGAAAATTGCCCCCCCATGTTTGACCCTTCCCCGGGGAGCGTTGAGCTGCAGACACTGCCATGCTCGGGAACTTTTGGTGGATTAACGCACAATCCAACCCCTTAATGCTTCGTTGCAAGCAGGGAGGCATAGGTCCCATTTTTATAAAGTCTTTGGAATGAACGCCAATGTCCCAGTCCCATGGCAGACACTCTACCACTAGGCCACTGAGCTGGCTAAAGGGGGCCAAGATGGCAAGTAGCATGAGGGGGAGGGGCCAAGCTCGTAACCAGCATGAGGAGGAGCTGTCGAGATGGTATCTAACATGGGGGGGGGGTCAGAATCTAGACCAGCAAGAAGAGGAGGTGCCAGACTGGTGACGCATTGAGTTTTCACGTGTTGCCACTGTTTCAGCTCTTCAGATTCTCCGTGATACCTGTTGAGCTAATTTGTTCATTTCCTGGGATGAGAGGAAAATCCTTTCCAATGCCCATCTGGCTTTAGCTATTTTAGTTTACTGCTACCAGAAAGCATCTAAAGCTGTTGTAGCGAACGCGGTCACAGAGATGCGCTGAACACAAGTCCCCGTTTCTAGGTCCAAACGTCTTTTGTTGTCCGTGACTTCAAACAGTGTTTTTCGTTTTGGGACTCTGTTTGTCCTGAAGAAGTGGTAGCAGCCGGCTGCTTCTCCTTCTCTGATATTATTGAGGGGAGAGTCTCTCACACCAGAGGTGTTCTGGTGCTGAATACGTGAGCGTGAATTCCTAATTATTCATCAGCTGGGCCAAATAAAACTAAATTATTGCAAAAACTAAACATCAGATGTGTCAGGTGGCATTTTGAGAGAGATTGGGTGGTTAAAGGAGAAAAAAGCGATACAAATGTTTTCCGAATTACATTTTAATGCCAATTTTGACCAATAATATTGGCAGACCAATAATATCGAACATCCCTAGTTTAAAGCTAATTTGTTTTCCAAATTTCTTAAAGCAGCTTTAAAAGGACATTATGGAAGTGTGACAGCCAAAACATGTGTAGAAATAATAAATGTCTTCTTCATACATTCTCCTGCAATGCCCTGGTCCTGTAGAATGAGCCCTGGCATTTTTACTGTGATTGCCTGTTTTTCTGTAAAATCACAGAAAAAGAGAGATGCTCGGGTCGAGCAGGCTGCTTCATGCGCGTTCACGCTCAGGCATAGCCCGTAGCATTTGCTATCCGTAGCTTTAGCAGCAGAGAGAGAGGCAGTGCCACTTTGTCGCTGTTCCTAACGCCTAGTGACAAAGCTAGCTACATTTCTGAGGACCCTTAGCTACTTTCTGTAGAACTTTCTTCTAGATATTTCCTGCAAATTAGCAACAAAATAGCTATTTTCACTCCGAACCGTTCTTTGAACGTTGTTTCAGCTGTCATCAAGGATATAAATGTGACCGATGAAAAGGACATCACTGGCACTTTAGCTCACCTTGCAAGCTGTTGGACTCTCGTGCAGAAGACCTGGGTTTGATTCTGGATGTCAACATAGTTTATTTAGAGTTTATTTTTTACATTAATGGTATATATTTTTACAGTAAGATGCCCAAATTCTTATGTGAGACTCGCCGAACGGCATTGAATTCACAGATAAAAAAGATGTGGGTTCAACTTTCATTTTGGAACAATTTTTCAAGCAAGGGAAGGGAATGATCTGAGCATGCAGGAGGACTGACCCATCATAAACCTTTGTCGGCTGTGCTGAAGAGAAAGCTACAGAAACACATTATTTAATTAATTAGCTGCACGTTCTCCTGTCCTCTGTCCTCCGCCCCCCCCCCCCCCCCCACACACACACACACACACGGGACTGTCTCAGCCGTTATTTTCGTTAAGGAGTGTGCACGTACAGCATGCGCGCCTCGTGCACGATTCTACTATTGAAGCTGCCGTTATGCTTTTGGCCTGAGGGGGCGATCACGAGCATAAAAATTCAAAACTCCGCAAAGTCCCTTTAATAGTGAGCAGTTTCTTCTTAATGGAGGTGGCGATCAGAGCTCAGATGTTTTGAAGCTGAAACATCAGAGTCCACGTGGAAGATCAGAATCTGGAAACATTCATACCAACAACGTCTGTCACGATCTGCCCCTGCCCGCCTGATTACCCTTATTGTTCTCACCTTTCCCTCGCTTACCTGCCCATGTTTCCCTAATTAGCCCTCTGTATTTAAACCACCTGTTTTGCCCCTGTCCTTTGTCAGTTCATTGTTGCTGTCTGCTGGTGTTCCTGCTCATCCCATCCTGCCATTAAACCATTTTTACTTTTATTGAAGCCTGCATTTCTCCTCCTACTCAGCTCAACCACACATGGTCCATCATCTCCACCTCCGTGATAACGTCTTCTTGATTTGTTTTGGTTAATCAACCTCAGAATCCTCCAATACCAGAGCAAAGCACCATGGGAGAAGAAGCCACCAACCAAAACAAATCAACCAAAGACTGATGGTTAAGAGGAGAAGTCAGAAGAGACAAGAAAGCAGGAACGCACGCACGCACGCACGCACGCACGCACGCACGCACGCACGCACACACGCACACGCACACACACACACACACACACAGAGGACGGAGCAGACCAGGGGGAAACAGCATCACGATTTCACTGAATCCTTAAGGAGGAACGTCTCGGCTGCAGAACTTTGAGTCCTGGTGAAAACTGAAGGACGAGGTTCCAGATGTTCTGCTATCTGGAAATTAAAGAACAGCATTTTAGATCAAGAAAACAATTCCAGTGAAAATTTCGTGGTTTCAGCAGGAAATAATGTATTCCTCCATCTTTGTTTCTCCTCCTCCTCCCACTGCTCCTCTTTACTCCTTCCTCGTTTGCCCACACCCCGAAACTTCCTTTTTGTTTTCCTTTTTCTGTATCTCATCCTCTGGTTTTGTTTGTCCTCCTTCCTCCTCTCAGTTCTCATCTCAGAGGTCACTCAGCTTTGACTTTCTAGGTTGATGACCAGAAGGTGGAGAGGAAGTGACCTCCACCTTTAGAGCTGTAACTCAGACCCAGAATGCTGCTGCTGCTTTTAGAGGAACAGCTTGGTCAGGCAGAACGGAACCAGAACCTTAAACTGAACCTTCGGATGCAGTTTTGTCCCCGTATCTTCTGATGTTTGGGTTCTTGCAGGTAAAACGGGAATCCGTTCCACTTTGATCTGTGAGAACCTCATCACAGAGCTCTACTGGAATCTTTAGACGGATCCATAACAGATCCGTGAGCGAGCTGACATTCCTTTCAGACGTGTCAGCACAGCTTCTGATTCCTGGTGGTGATTTAAAGACTCAGCCATGTTCAACTGCTGCGTGAGAGGTAGAGGAAGAGGAGGAGGAGGAGGAGGAGAACAGCAATCATCATGTGTTCATCTGCTGCTTCAGGGGCAACACTCACACGTGCACACTCTTCTGTGCGCTCACACACTAAAAGCTTATGCGCATAAATGCTTTTCCACTGGCCTTAACCAGACAAACCATCAGTTTGTTCTGGTGGTTCGGCTCAGAAGGTTCTGTTGGTTCTGATGCCGCACTGAAACATTTAACAACTTAAATGTCTCCATTTTTTTCTGGGAACCGTACAGAATGTTTTATTCCCTTTAACTGGTCGTGTTTTTATAACGTAGGGAGGCTGGATTTCATTCAAAATCTGTGTTTTTTAGTCATTTAATTATTTTATAATCAACTTTTTACCTTTAATTTGAATAAAATGTCCAATTACAATGTTTATTTATTTACTGTTTATTTATTTAATGTTTATTTATTTACTGTTTATTTATTTAATGTCTTATGGTGCTAATAATCCTAAAGAGTAAAAGGAAACTTTACGCCACACAAAAAGCTTTTGGGTCTCAGGAGAATATTTTTACACGGTGGACTGGGTTCTGATCCCTAACCCAAACTGACCCAAACCCGTTCAGGAACAAATAACATTTTTCTGAATAAGAATCAGATTTTTTTTAAAATGTGGAACAAGTGACTAAAATCTTTCTATTTTCATTTTTTGTTGCATTTTTATCAAACTGACCATTATTTTTCATGATATTGTTTTATTTTAGGTGATAGTTGATCTCCTGAATAACCTTCTCTGTCTGGTCCAGACCCATCGGCACCAGGACGGCTCAGTATGAGTGTATCGTAACTCACCTCATGCGTAGGAAACTTTTGGGCCCAGAGGGAAAAGAAACAGCTGGTAGAGAGATGAGGTCATCAATGGAGGCATGATGGCGTATTTCAACATCTGGCTGGCTTCCAGAAAACTTTAATCCATTAAAGTATAAAACAAGCCCGAGAGGTGGGCGTCTCTCCAGAAGGTGCAGACTCTCATCAGCGTTCTTTGGGTTATTTTTGATGGTCGCCATGAAACCCAGTTAGAAAAAAATGGAGGTGGGGATATAGCGGCGTGTCCCTTCCCCAAAACCAAGATACCAGAGTTGTTTTAATAAATCTACACCTTAAAAAACTTTCAAAACACACGTTTTCAATCCAGAATGCCGATATTTTATATTTTGAAGCATCACTTGTATGATGCTGTTTGATACAATTATGAAAAAAACAAATAAAAGTAAAATTCAGAGTTTTCCACGAAGACAACGGCCCAATACCAGTGCTCTCCCTGTGCCCTGCCGTCTTCAGCAAAGAGCGCTCGGAGAAAGTACGCAGTAAGGGTTAGGAAACAGGGACCATAACGCATGCCGCGATGCTGGTTGCTGTGATAACTTTTTAAAAGAACTTTGTTAACAACTAAGGTAACATGGATCAAGGGTGCAAAGGGGGCATGATCAACTTCCGCACTTGAGAATCGGGCCACCCTACGCACTCGCGCGATGGGATTAAGCATGGAAAAGTGAGGATTGGGATTGGGCCATAATTACAGGATTGAAGCAAAAAGCAAGTGGCACTGGCTACTTCCAGCTTCTGTGATCATCAACCAGAGGTTAGAAATGGAGGAGACTTCCTGATGTGACCTCCACGAGTGAGGTGTTGTTTGTGAGGAGACTCCATCCACAGCTTTCGCTCATCCTGGCCAGTAAATCAGAGTCGTGTAAAATTAAAGATGCACCGATTTGTCTTTTCATTTCTGTCCTTCCTGGGATTATTTAAGTTGTTTTCTAGCCAAAAAATGAGCACAAACACTCAACCGCAACCACGATTTACTGCTGAAGGACACTAAATGGCTGCAGAAAGGCACTGAGGGGTCACCATTAAAACAAGGAGACCACATAAAGAGGAGATGATCTGAAACAGAGACAACTTGAACACAGACAGAAAACAACCACACGAAGACAAAAAGCAGCAACAGAAAACAAAGAGCAGCTTCAGGCTGGAGCTGGAGACCAGGAGCACAAACTTGGATGAATCTATGAAGCAGAGCCTGAAATCAGAGCTCTCTGATTGGACAATAATCTGAATGTTTCCATGACGACTGAGGGGTGAAACATTTAACATTTCTGGGATTTGAGTTGCAGACGCTTTAAAAACTCCGTTTCTCATAAAAACACATCTTCTGTCGGCTGATTTTATAAAACATGTGAGAAAACACCAGGGGCGGCGTTAGGCCCGGCTACTTGGGCTGAAGCCCCGAATCTCTCATGATAAGCCCCGGATCTAAATCGCGGAAGTAACATGCAGTACCAAAGTCCAACAGAGAGGGCGCAGCTGGCAGTAGTTTGTATACAGCCTGCCTGAGCCTCCACCACTGAAGAAGAAGCCCTTCAGCAGCCGGCTTCTTCTACACTCTCTGCCTGAAACGCATGAGTGAAGATGGACATAAGAACGTTTTTTAGACCAAAAGTACAACGACAGAACCCCAGCTTTGATGAGACTGGTGCTGACTCAGGTTTGTGAGTCTTATTTGAAAATATTTGTTGTGCTGCTGGTTTGCCTAAAGTTAGCTTACTATCAGGTAAAGTTGTTGGAGAAAGAAAGGGAATATTTACTATCATCTCACACTAAACACTAACAGGAACAATACTCTGCCCTGAAAATGCTTAATATGTAGCTTCAGATTAAAAATTATGTGGTACAAGACATATATATATATATATATATATATATATATATATATATATATATATATATATATATATATATATATATGATGTTGACTAGTGCGTGTCACATGTGTGCGCGCACGTGCGTGTGTGTGTGCGCGCGCATGTGCGTGTGTGTGTTAAGCCCCGGATCTTCTTCAGTCCTACATCCGCCCCTGGAAAACACCAGGAACCGTTTAGAAACCAGCAGAGAAACGTCATTCATCACCTTCAGGCTGGTTCTGGTTCTGCTGTTAAAAACATGTCCATTTTTATCCATCCATTCATTCCCTGATTCTGAAACATGTCAAACTTATAACCGGAGAGTTTTGTTGCTGATCCAGAACCAGAACGATCTGGGTCGGACCCACTCAGCGGTACCTGGTTTATCCTGGTTTCTGGCTTCTTCGTCAAACCCAAACCCAGAAGAGGAAACCCCTCCTGAGTTTTGAACCCGCTAGAGCTCGGTTCTGGGTTTATTTCTGTCCAGGCCCGTCTGAAACACCCAGAAGGGGCTTTCTCTCCGCTGCAGGCGGAGAACGGAAGGCTGCTTCTGTGTGTTTGTGACGTAACGTGACTGGATCTCGGTGCTGTTTACTTTAACTTGTTCCCATGAAACCAAACGACCTTCGACTCCTTCTCTCCCTATAAATGGATCGTCTGGTAGCGTTTTGGTGACCAGTCAGACTTAAAATGGCCCGGGGGGGGGGGGGGGGGGGCAGTCTGGGCAGAGGAAAATATTCTCTGTATCAGGACATAAAAGCCAGGAGATCTGTGCCTCTGCTCGGTTCTCTGAGAGTCCCACCAAGCGGTCTGGTTCTGGTCTGGACTCAGACTGGACCACTGGAGAAACTTGACTTTTTGTAGTTCAGCTGCTGTGTCTGGATCATGGTTCTGTTTCATGACCCCCTTTGATCCAAGATGGCCTCACATTAGCCTCTAGGCGAGTTTGGCATCCAGAGCAGCTCATGGTGAGCTCAGGTGGTTCCTGTTGGGTCAGAACCAGCCCAGATTATCAGCCCTCCACCATCGAGTGGACATCTGGAATCAGCTGTTTGTTCTGGTCCAGTTCTGTGTGTTTAATTTTACACGATTAATTCGTTTTAAAGTAAAAATCTATAGATCAGAATCTGAAATCGTTTGAGCATCCTGACATCACCTGGACCACCATGTCAGTCTCTCCTCTGAGGGGAGAAGATTTTCCCTCGTTGGCCAGAACCGATTAATAAAGGTTAATGAAGGTTTCTGATTCTGAGCATGCTCAGTAGAGACGCCTCTGAACCACTTCCTGTTCCTGAGACTTTACAGAGGAAGAGAACAAAGATGGCGGTGGGTGTTGTTGGGTCAGAATGAACTCAAGGGCAGAAGGAAAATAACGCATTTTGTGTTTCCAGAGAAGCTCCACAGATAGCAGAGCCCGTTACCATGACGACATCTATCAGCATAAAACATGCTGGCTGGGATCCTCTCAGCTCATGAATGTGCTCTCACAGTGATCCTCACCTCCTCCAGATGATGTCACCGATGGAGGATTTCGGTTGACTCATGTCGTAACCATCACTCCCAGTTTCAGTTCAGACCTTTTGGGCAGAGGGAGTCTTCAGGGTCTAATTTTAGAGTTGTGTGTTTTATTGCAACACCAAGGACACACACACTCCAGATGTTTCCTGTTGCACAAGTCCAGAGAGACCGGGCTGGAGTGAGCCAGCTGGGCCCAAACGGTGAAGCAGCCCGGAGACGATGGACTGGCTCACGTTAACTGCTCTGGGCTTCTGGGACTTGTTAAACACCCACAATGTGGAGTTCGAACCCCTGAGGTGAGACCCGGCTCTACTTTTGAACTTACTCCCCTGGGACGAGCCAGCTGAGGTCCCTCATGGGAAATCTCCATGTAGCAGGAGAAAAACCCACTTTCATCAGGCTCGAGTCTGGGTCTTCTCCCAGAAGGACACCTCCCCCTAGGAGGTGTCCAAGGAGCATCCACACAAGATGCCTGAAGGCCCTCAGCTGGCTCCTCAATGTGGAGTTCCTGATTGATTTTTGAAGACCTCACCTGGTCATCAAACCCCCCCCCCCCCCCCCCAACATAAGCTGTACTTCCTCTGGATGTTCAGGAGGAAGAACCTGATGAGGAAACTTCCAGTGGCGTTCTACCAGGTAACCGTGAAAACATCCTCCAGTACCAGTCTTTGTCATCAAATCTGCAGCAGGGGTCACTGGCTGTCCTCTGCACTCCCTCAGGCAACATCAGTGAGGCCCAAAACATCTTCAGATTCCCCTCCCACACTGGTCATCAGATCTTTGAACTCCTGCCATCCGATAGGAGCTACGAAACCTTAAACGTTGCTGTCCACCTCCACCTAAAGGACAAAAGACTCTCCTCGGGGAACAGAAATGTTCATAATCTGGACAGAGAAGGTTGTTGACTGAAGAATGGGGAAAGAAGCCCTCATAGGTAAACAGAGGAGGTTGGAGGCATCACCGTTCTACTGTGAGTCTGATGGAAGACGGACTCCCACACCTTCAGACCGCTCCTGCACACCAGCAGGAACCACGGGGCTGACAGAGCGGGACTGGTCCGCTTTGGAACAGGAGACCAGATTCTGCAGAACATCTGATCTTCATCTCGGTTCTCTTCTGTGCTAAATGAATCAGTCCTCCTGAGTCAAACAGCTTCATCAGATTGGAACTAAGCCTTGTTGTTTTACTTCTGGAGCGGTTCCGACTCCAGTTAATGATCCATTATCTGTTAAATAATATTTAACCTGATTAAAGTTCATGCAGATACTCATCTGATAACATAAAAGTGTGTTTTCCTTTACACGAGCTAACACACACACACACACACACACACACACACACACACACACACACACACACACACACACACACACACACACACACACACACAACTGTCCCCCAAAGAGGATGTTTAACGTACTGATGCAGGGTGGAGCGGGGTCCCAGACTGAAACCAACGATCACAGATATGAAATCAGAGGATCTTTACCTACTGGAGTGAAAATAACTCCTGTTTTCTTTTTAGACAGTTTGATTCTTCTCATCTAAACATCAAACTGATAGCGCTTTAAATCCTGACTGTGTCTAAAACGAGATCCTGAGACGACTTAAAGAAAAGCTCCTGGGATTTCTGCTTCTGAAGCTTCTCAGCTCAAAGCAGGTCCCAGCTGAGCAGAACCTCCTCCCATCTGATCGAGGTCATCAGAAGCGTCTTTGATCTGGTCTCAAACTGGGGTTCCTGCTCCACCAGTGGGTCTCAGTCGCCCCCTAGTGGTCAGAAGCAGGAGTGTTGGTGTTAAATGTTTTCTCGAGTAAATGCCTGATTGTGTTATTCACACAGAACTTTAAATGATTTAATTTGAAAGTATTCTTTATTTAGCATGACGTTTTGTGATGCTTACATAGCATTTAGGCAGATTTTGTGCTGCAGGCTCCGTCTCTACTCGTCTCTGTGGGTGGTTTCTATCGTTTCCTGGTGTTTTCCAGTCTAATACAATAATAACAACTTGTTTCAGTGCCTCAGGATCCAGAGATGATTTCTGCAGATAAAAACTTCATTTTAGAGTTTTATTGAATCCTTTCAGGATGGAACTTGGCTGCAGCTTCACAGCCGACGAAGACCATAAAAGAAAAGTGCTGAAGTTTAATTTTATAAACGTAATTTAACAATCGGAATGTCTGGGTCCAATCCCTGAACTCTGTGTGTGTGTGTGTGTGTGTGTGCGTGCGTGCGTGCGTGCGTGTGTGTGTGTGTGCGTGCGTGCGTGTGTGTGTGTGTGTGTGTGTGTGTGTGTGTGTGTGTGTGTGTGTGCGCGCGCTTCTACAGCTGATTCAACACAAACAGAAAAACACGAGTACGATTTCCAAAAATGGAGCCAGAATTTTCCGTGTTTGTAACTGGGAATTTCTCCTCTTAGTTTCCTGATTGAACTAAAACAGCTTTTCCCCGCTGGTCGATCTTGGTTCAACTATCTGGCACATGAACCAGGAAGCAAGGGGAATTAGGTTTAACAAAAACTGACCAGCTTTTGCCATTTAGGGGTTAATGAGGCGGCTGCAAAGGTGCTGTGATGGGTAGAATACATCATATATGAGATAAAGTCATATTTAAAGTGTTGGAGGCAAAATGAAAGCTTTGATCAAACAACAATGTTAAATATGAAGAAAAATTATATGAAAAAAAAGTGAAAAAGATCAGTTTTTCGTGTAAACTCTTCTTAAAACTTGACATCACCTTGGTGTCAGACGCCAAACTCTGAGGTTATTTTCACAGGAAACGGGTTTGCAGCGACGCACAAATGAGCTGTTTCTGCCAAACATTTCATTTCTAACACTCATCAGAAATGTCAGGTTTTTTTTCCAATAATTACTGACGCGTTTAACTTGTTTTGTCAAGCAAATATTCATCAACGGTCGTTAGAGGTGTAGCGGAGGATCCTTTTCTTCCAGGTGGATCATCTGAACCATTGGTCCACACAACTGTCAATCATTCTGGTGAAGCTTTCATACAAGCCATCGTTGTACGTGTTTGTTCCTAATAAGCTTTATGCTAGACGCGTCCGCGAGGTCCGCACGGCTCCGCGCGGTGAAATTGCATCATTTTAACAACCATGCCCCTCCACCGCGTCTCCGCACGGCACAAACTTTCCGCACCGCGCACCTAGGAAAATTTTTAACCACGCGGACGATCGGACGTGGAAAAACATGGCGCACTGGCAAGAACTAGTATGGCAGAGGTTGGTAAATACAGACATTTGTATGATTCAGCTCTCAGAGATCACCGTGATCAACATGTTGTTAATAATTCTTGGAGAGAAATAGCTCGCACTGTCGGAAAAGACGAGGACGCTGTTAAAAATGCTGGAATGCCATGTTGTACACAGTAATTTCTACTTCTACTATGGTGTAGTGTTGGATGCATGCCGTAGAGCTCCATGCTGCCCCCTACAGTTTGGGAGAGTATTGGCTCGCCGCAGAGACAAGCCGCATGAACCATAAACGCTGCGAGTTGTGAAGCGCGTTCCATCCGCGAGCCGCATCACCAAGCGGAGAGTAAATGCGTCACGCATAAACCAAGCTTCAGGCTTGAGCCGGACAGATTTCCCTACATGTGTAGCTCACGGGTGACGACTGATGAAGATATCGCGTTTGAGTTCATACTTGTTCAATTTTTATTTTAATTCTGAAGTCTGTTAGCAACCGAAACACATCCTCACGTGCTTGTGGATAAAATATAATGCTCATGGAGACATGACTGTAATAATAAGTAAATGTTATCAGCAGTGTGCTCATAGGAAACGTGACAAAAGAACACAAATCTCATTTCTCTTTACGGCCTATATAGTTATCATCAACATAACATGACTTACAGAATACATGTGACCAACTAACATTTCATGTTCTACTACCGGATGTTTGGATCAAAATATGAACCAATCAGATCTTAGATCAGGTGAGAGTCAGGCGTTTCCCGTCATCTTCTAGGTTTTGCAGCCGGTGGAGAGCAACTGCAGCGCCTTGCTCCAAAATCTGCGGCCGCCTTGATCTCACGAGGTTATCGATGCCTGCGTAGGCATGACGTCAGAGCAAGTCGGCGTCAAGTCGGACACAAATCTAACCGGCAAGCACTGCTCGCCGATCACCGGTGATCTAATCTGCGCAGAACTGGCTCATCTCGAACACGGCCACTGTTTTTGTTTGCTTTAGGGCTATGGTTAGGTTTAGGGGTATGATGAGGGGTTCTTTGTGAGTAAAATGTTGCAACTGGCAGCTGGGTGTGTCATGAGGGCCAGGCAAGTTGTGGTTGAGGTGAGGATCCAAGTCCAGGGGGGGGGGGGGCAGGCGGGAATGTTTTACAAGATACTTTATTGGGACGCCCACAGGACATTGAGACAATGAAAAGCCAAGGAATACAGAACTGGGAGGGTTTAAGAGGAGCTGGGATCTAAAGTGATTGGGAGATGAGAGGCAGGTGGGAGCAATTAGGGAAGACACAGGACTGAACAGAGTGGGGAGACAGGACAGGTGGTGACCGAGTGGAAAAAAGACAGATCTCAACGGGGGGACTCCTATCGGCGTAACACCTGTTTTCTGCCCGACAGGTAAGCTAAAGTTCGGCATGCTATTGGAGAAATTCATTTCAGACTACTGCTAGAAGAAGTGCTGCAAGACTGGCAGCTACTTTAGTGATGGGAATTCCGGCTCTTTTTAGAGAGCCGGCTCTTTTGGCTCAGCTCACCAAAAAGAGCCGGCTCTTTCGGCTCCCAAGTGGCTCCTCAGATTTTCTGTTGCGTAGAGTACATTTATAACCAAAATAATGCAAAACTATATGTAAAATGATTTACTAATGTAAAAAAATGCAATATATTAAATATTTATCATTTCAATGGATTTAATAACTGAACACTTTAAGAAATCTCCACTTTCCGACTGCTGGCGCTCATTTTCTCACCGTCTTCGTCGCACTCACCTCTCTCGCTCGCCTTTTTCTTCCTCCTCATTCCCTCTCTCTCCCTCCTCCCACATGTGCTCTGCTGTGTGTCTGAGTCTGATCCTCCCAATGACGAGCCGGCTCCTGTCATTCACTTCAAAGAGCCGGCTCTAAGAGCCGGTTCGTTCGCGACCGACACATCACTACTACTAGTAAACAGAGCGTGCAAGAGGGAAACTGGGCGTTCTCTCTCATCAGAGACAGCGGTTATTTCCTGAAATTTAGAAACCTCCTCCTCCAAAACTTTTAAATGTGTTGGTTCTGTTAAAAAACACAAACTAATCTCAGTTTTATTATTTACACAAAAAATAAACTTGATTTAAGGAATAAACAGAAGATAAAATAGTCTTCTCTTCCATGATTAGCCTGTTTAACATCATGACTGAGCTTCGTTTCATTTGAACTGAACTTTAAAAGGACTTCAAGTCGTTATCAGTTTTCGTAGAGTAGTTTTGAGGAAAGGAAGTCTGTGGTTGCACTCGAGCTCCTGTGCGCTTCTGCAGCGCTCCTCAGCAGTTTGGAGATCAGCGATCAGGACGCAGCCTCCTGCTGCGCATCGGTTCTCTGCAGCATCATTTCCTGTGCAGCCTGCTCCTCTGCTCCTCCCTCCGTCTGGTTCCCGCAGCAGGAGAACAACTTCCTGATTATCACTCTGAACGGTGCATCGAGGTAGAGGAAGAGCAGGGGGTCGAAGCAGACGTGCAGCACGCTCAGCAGCAGCGTGGACTCCTTCCCCAGAAATAGCTGCTTCTTAGTCTGGCAGTCCGTGATGACTTTGGTCTGGGCCAGCGTGTACGGCGTCCGCGCCACGTGATAGGGAACGAAGCTGAGTGTGTAGGCCAGCGCCATGGTGGCCACGCTCAGCACCACCTGCCGGTCACGCACCCAGAGTTTGGCGTCACTGCAACTGCGCAGGAGTGTTTTCAGAGCAAGGCCGCTGCAGATGAGCACAGCCACCGAGGCGTTGAGGAACAACGCCATGCAGAGGAAAACTGTCATGGTGTGCCAGTGGAGGCTGATGTCCTCCTTCAGAGAGGAACAGCTGAGGTACCGGCTCTCCTGGAGGAACAGCAGAGATTCACACAGTAACACATAAACGGAAAGAAAGGCTGAGTCATGATTTAAATCATACATGCTTAGATTCACTGCACAGATAAAGTCCTCAGAGCTGAGATTACCTACTACGGGTTCCGGCTTTAGGGGCCGATGCAAACACAGCTTTCAGCTGCCGGTAATGATTTTAACCAACGTCATCAAAGATTTTTTTGACGCTTTATTATTTATTTCTGATCTACGTGATAATTCAGACTCTGGAATTAAAGACTTCCAGATGGAACATCTGAATTGGCTCATCGCTAGTTCTGGTGAGTTCGAGGACTGGGGGAAAATACGCAATTTGTGAGTTTAAAATCAGGGATTCTGATCTGATCTCTGAGTGTTGTGTGTTGTCTAAAACTAAATTCAATTAAGATAATAGCTCATTCAACAACTTTGCAGAATCTTTGCTGCAACCAAGGCCCTGGGCTGTAGAAAGCAACAACGAGATGTCGGTTGTTGGCTTGGTAACCGGGTGGCTCACTGAGAAGCAACTTTTGTAACAACGTGGTGGTTGTTTGCTTTATCGACCACAACGTGCTCTTTTTAAGGTGCTTGTGAATACACTGTCACACTGCCACGAAGGGAAGTTTCTACTTTGCAGATTTTGCACAGTCTTCTTCCATCCATCCATCTTCAGTCACTTAACCGGGGTCGGGTTGCAGGATCACATCAGGACCACGTCATCTGCCAAAAGCAGAGACCTGATCCTCAGGCCACCAAAACGTTCCCCCTCCACACCTTGGCTGCTCCTAGAAATCCTGCCCATGAAGGTTATGAACAGAATCGGTGACAACGAGCAGCCTTGGCTGGAGTCGTACTCTCACTGGGAACTCACTGCCAGCAATGGAGACCAAGCTCTGACACCAGTCATACAGGGACCTAACTGCCATTATCAGAGTACATGGACGTAATTTTGGGGGGGACGGGGGGGACATCCCCCCCCCCCCCACACACACACACACACACTTTTTCCAAAGTCAAGTTTTGACTCCTGCACTTTTTACCATCCAAAAACAATATTACTCAATATTAAATTGACACAGGGCTGTGCAGTGGCACAGTGGTTAGAGCTGTTGCCTTGCAATGCGAAGGTCCTGGGTTCGATTCCGGGCCTGGGATCTTTCTGCATGGAGTTTGCATGTTCTCCCTGTGCATGCGTGGGTTCTCTTCGGGTACTCCGGCTTCCTCCCACAGTCCAAAAACATGACTGTTAGGTTGATTGGTCTGTCCAAATTGTCCTTAGGTGTGTGTGTGTGTGTGTGTGTGTGTGTGTGTGTGTGTGTGTGTGTGCATGATTGTTTGTCCTGTGTGTCTCTGTGTTGCCCTGCGATGGACTGGCTCTCTGTCCAGGGTGTGCCCCGCCTACTTGCCCGTTGACCGCTGAAGATAGGCACCATGATCTCATCATAGACCCAGGAGAAACACGTGAAACCATCGTCACTGACAGAGCTGGTGTCTGTATGTAGAGGAAACTGGAACAGTCAAGGCTAGGTTAGGTCTTAGACCCATGAGCAGTGTTACGGTACCTGGACCTGCTTTGTGGGAAGAGCCATGTTGGGCACCATGATGAGCAGCAGCAGCGTCCAGACGACCATCGCTAGCAGCCAGGCGAAGCTGGCCTCCTGCAGCCTCAGGGAGCGCAACGTGTGGCGGTCCTGCACAGAACAGAAGCATGAGACCTCCACCGTTGACCCCGACTTTCTGCTCCTGATCTGTCCTGCTTTACCTGCAGGTAGCGGTCAATGATGATGAAGGTGTGGAAAGCGATGGATGCATACAGGCTGATGTAGATGATGACAGCACTGGCCTGGCAGTGGATCACCATGAGGTTCCACGGCACTGCTCCCAGATCCTTTAGGACCTTGAAGGGCAGAGCAAAGAGCAGCAGGATGTCGGCCAGCAGCAGGTTGAGCAGGTAGATGCTGGTGCTCCTCCGAGGCTGCTGAGACACGACCAGTTGTAGACCAATCAGGGCACCTCCCAGCCTCCATTCAACATCATGAGTTTGACAGAAAACTTATCTGCTGTTTTAATTCTGAATGATGGAAAATGTTTGGATGTTTACCTCACCTGGGAGTTTGACAGTAATTTGGGGGGATTAACTCCTAATCTCATCGTGCATAAATGGACCCCAAGTCTACCTTACCTTCAGCTCTCTGAACAAATTTAACACCGTCCAAAAAATTCACCAAATAAAAGCTAAAAGTAAACAAAAAACTCCAAATGGGACAGAATATTTAACTTCACTCCAGGTAACAACTGCTCTGAGTGGTATTGGTTAGCTGTGGCCGTGTAACAGGTGACATGATGTCATTCCCACCGGCTGTCACTGTAAAGGGTTTATTACAGGAAATGTGTAAAAATGTCACATGTTGAGACTGTGATTAAATTACTGAGTTTGGAAATACACGTTTATTTATTCTATAGATAAAAACACACAGGAAACTCTTTGGTGCAGCTTGTCAAAATAAGGGCATCTAAGGACTTATAAGCATCCCTCTGTCAGGGCACGTTAGACCGATATGACCCAGCTTCACCTGTTCTCAGCCCTTAGTTGTATTTTATAACTGATTATCCTTGTTAAAATATGTTCATGACAACAAAAAGGGATTGTCATGAGAGCAACATGATTTCAAATTCTGTAAATCCGAAAATACCTGGAGTTCGCATTTTAGGAGACTACAGGTGCTGATTTTCATCCACAGGGGGCAGATTTACAGTTTGGTGGTTATTAGAACTGTACGGGGTTCTATTTCTCCAGTAGAATTAATTCATATAAATTAACACAAGTTACAATGTTTAACATTAGACCAATTTAACATTATTATTATTTTTTTATTAATATAATACTAGTAATAATAATAATTATATTATTATTAATAATAATATAATAATAAAAATTAATAATAAGAATGTTATTATTATTATTATTTATTAATAATAATAATAATAATAATTATTATTATTATTAATAAAAATTAATAATAACAACAATAATAATATCATTATGATTTATTATTATTGTTGTTGTTGTTATTAATATTATATAACAGCAGGACCACCAGATTTTAAGAAGGTGACCACTGGTCCAGATCGGATGCTGTAAAAAGGTGAATCTTCATTCTAGCCTTGAAGATCTCAATAGAGGTAGCCTAACTAACATCAAAAGGAAGCACATTCCAGAGAAGCAGGGCACGATGAGCAACCGCAGACGACCACCGCAGTACACAAGCTCAGTGGCCTATCTGGAACATGTGACTTCAGAAGTTCAACACATGGAGTGGTGCTAGATTGTTGAACTCTTTATAAGTCAACAGTAGGACCTTAAAATCTGCCCGAGCAAAAGCCAGAGGGGTGATTTCAGAGCAGGCATTATATAATCACATTTTTTTTCTTTCTTGCTAAAGTAAGTTCTGTGGCATTCTGGGCCAGTTGAAATCCATGAACATCCTTTTGTGGCAGACCTGATAGGACAGCAGTACAGTAATCTATGCATGTGTGACGCCAAACTTTGCTATACGCTGTTTATTTAACAAGAAAAAAACTACGAAATTTGAAAAAAAAAAAAAAAACACAGAACATAACAAAGAGCAGGTCTGGCAGTTTCCACTGTGGAAGTCAAAAGTCAGGGGCGGATCAAACCAGACTCAAGTGTTTGGACAGCAGTGGCCCTAGGACAGAGCCTTGGGGGACTATTGTACCACTTGTTTCTGAAAAACAGTCGATGAAAGAAACCTTTGGCGTTCTTTCAGTACGATATGACCAAAGCCATGTGATGGCATGCTGCGTTACACCTGTTTCATTCTCCAGCCCAGCTAGCAGTATGCTGTGGTCAACAATGTCAAACGTAACACTCATACCTAGTAACAACAGCGCTGAGGAACAATCGTTGTCTATATACAGAAGCTGGTCATTGACCACCTTAACCAAGACAGTTTCAGTAGAGTGATTCTGATTAAAAGCAATCCAAACTGCCTGTGATCCACTCTTTCAAGTATTTTCAACTGAAAATTTAAAAAAGAAATAAATCTTTTTTTTTAATGGTTTAACCCTCTGGAGGCAGGCGTTTCAGTCTGGCTTTAAAGCTTTTCATAGTACAGAAACGGCACTGATAAAGGTATTAAATTACATTATGTTGGAAACTGATAGGGGAAATCCTGTGCTACTTGTTTTGTTGGGCCTTACAGCTGCGTTGGACACTGTGGACCACGAAGTGTTGCTCCATCGTTTGGAGTATAATGTTGGAATCTCTGGTCTGGCCTTAGACTGGTTCAGATCTTATTTGAAGGATAGGACTGTAAGTGTAAGGATGGGTGGGTTCAGTTCTGGATTCACACACTGGCGGTGGGGGGTCCCACAGGGTTCAATATTAGGACCACTATTGTTTTTGATTTACATTTTGCCACTGGGAGACATCATGAGGAAGTATGGAATTCGATTTCATATGTATGCTGACGAGTGCCAACTTTACTTACCCTTGGATTATAGAAGCGACTGTCCCATTATTACCTTAATGCACTGTCTACCTGAAGCTAAGCCATGGTTGATGGACAATTGTTTATGTCTGAATGAAAGCAAGACTGAGGCAGTGCTGTTTGGGTTACATCGTGATTTAGAGCGATCAAAACTGGATTGTAGGGATACGAATGCCTACCTACGTTCTTCAGCAGGCAACTTAGGAGTGACATTAGATAACGCTTTCACCTTTGACGCACATGTGGGTGCGGTTGTATCGTCCTCTTTTTACCACTTGCGACGTCTGGCCAAAGTGAAGTCATTTTTAACTAGAAAGGACCTCGAGACTGTTGTGCATGCGTTTATCACCTCTCGTTTAGACTACTGTAACTCTGTCTTAACTGGGGTGAGATAGAGTACAGTAGCTCGTCTGCAGCTTGTGCAAACCGCCGCGGCAAGATTCCTAGAAGGGAAAAGGAAAAATGATCATGTGACACCCATCTTGGCAGATCTGCACTGGTTACCGGTCGTTTTTAGAGTGCGTTTAAAAATTATTTTATTGGTTTTTAAGGCATTGAACGGGATGGCACCAGAATATTTATCTGACTTGTTACAGCCATATATACCTAGTCGTTCGGTCCGCTCAGAGCGTCACCATATGCTTCTAGTCCCCGCAACTAGGCTCTAAACAAGAGGAGACGGTGCATTTTCGGTAGCAGGCCCGAAATTATGGAATGATCTTCCATTATCTGTGCGACTCTCCACGTCAGTAGAGGTTTTTAAGAAGGCGCTGAAGACCCATTATTATAATCTGGTGTAATGATTTAAATTACATGTTATTTAATAAGCCATAAGACATAAGATTCCATAGAAAATATGAAATCAACCATATGGAAATCAACCTTACTTTTTAACCAGAAGATTGGAACTTTTTAATGCAGGGATTAGATAACAGCTTCGTATTCACTCAGAGACAACAGAAGAGAGAGTCGAGTTTAACAGTTTAAAGATTTATTACTAAACAAATTAAAACTAGACTAACTTTAACACTAAATGTATGGTGTAACTAAGGTGAATGAGACGGAGAGTGGTGTGATATGGAATGTTGTTCAGAACCAGCAAATCCGAAGAAACGATTAGTTCTGATGGGAAATGAAGGTGATGTCTTTGCTCTAAGCTTTGGTTAGGAGATTCATAAACACCTTCGACGCCATTTGTCGGTCTACGTACCCTTAGCGGAGGTCCCCGTCTAGATCAGGAGGTGTAAATGTCCAGCTTGACCTTAATGGAGCCGGAGCCTGTGGGAGCAGCCGCAGCAGCCGACCACCAGTCTTGAGATACTTCCGGGTCACGACAGTTTATCGGCATCTAACAAGACCCAAAACGGGGTCGTGTTGGTTCAGCTTTTATTCTGAAAGGAACCGTTGCAGCAGGTGGAACAGCAACAGGTTTTATCCAGCTTGTCGTTGGTTCTTTCGGCTGAAGAGGAAAGTTACGGATTGGCCACTCCGACAACTTCTCTAGAACGCTTTGAACTGGCGTTAAAGATGGCGTGGGCATAGTTTTATACTTCGGATGTTTTGGTTTATGGTCGAATGAAAATATGACAGATTTACCAAACACCACCAAAACCACGCCTCCGTCAGATCTGGCAGATTCTGATTGGATCAGTAAAGCAATGTGTCGTCTCTTAACGCTACGTGAGATCAGTCCTGGTGGAAACATTTAAAGTCATATTACTTATTATATTCTATAGGATTATAATAAAGTAATTAATATTTTGATTTCACGGGTTGGTCACATCTTATTATTGACTAACACTTTGTTTGATTAGCTTTATTAAAATAGAGTTCCTTGATTTATTAAAAGGAGAGAGTCCATTCTTCATTCTTCTCTTGGGCTGGAAAGAAGCAAATGCATGAGACCTTGAGACCATATCTCATGCAGACTAGTTCTGTGTCAGAGGAGAGGGGGAATATGACTTTTAGTGGAAACAGTCATTTCATACCGTTACAGTGGCTTTTAAATCTGTGTGTTAACAGATGATGTTTTGTATTTTGCTGGGGTTTTTTTTTCATTTGGTTTCCTGTATATTCTTTGTTTTTATCTTTTTTAGTTTAGTCTTGTTCAGCATCTTGGTGACATAATGTGCTTTTGTAAATAAAGGTGATGATGACGATGACGATGATGATGATGATGATGATGATGATGATGATGGTTACCCCACGTACGTGTTTCATGAGCATTTTTAAACTCAGAAGTACCCCTGAAGGACTTAGTTGTTCATCCTTTTATCAAAACTTATTTTGAGCTTGAGAGGGTTAAGATGACATCTAGACACTCCTCATTACTTGATCTATCAGTCACGTGAAATAAAACTTGGACGGAGCTGCTAAGAGAGCTTGGAGGTCAAATCACAGGCTTTACGTTAGTACACATCAGCTGGTGAACACAAAGGGTCAGGATCAGACGGGACATGAGGCGCAGTCCTACCCCAGTTCTGCTACTCCGGATGAACGCCCACACCGACAGCAGGTTCCCAGGTAGGCCCATAATGAGGATGAGGATGTAGAGGACGACGAAGGGGCCCATCTGGTCGTTGACGATGCATTGCTTGTCCACGGAGGAATTGGAGGAGGGAGGCATCATGGAGGAGCTGGACTAAATGTGTGAGACAAAAGTCCTGCTGGCCTCACTCACGTTCGTGAAGCTGCAAAACCCCAAAGAGGAAGTCACACAAGTTCCAGCCAGGATCACAGAGCTCTATCCGGATGCTGCTCTGATTCGAGATTATAAATCTTCTGTTGACTCACTTGCAGCTCTTCAGCCTGCAGAGAGGAGATCAGAACTTGTAGCGACACCAGAAATCTGTTTGTAACGTTTTAGGTATTTGGATACTAATTCAACCTGAGAAAAGTGTGTTGATCGTTTCTACAACCCGTATTCAGGAAACGAAAGCTGGAAAAGTCATGTGTTCTGTCACAAAGTGAGGTTTACACATCAGAACAATCATCTGACCCTCGTCAGGTCACCAATAGGGTCTAACCTCAGACTAGCATCAGTCTGGGCTGTTATTAATGAAACTGTTTTCAGTAAATCTGCTGTAGAGCTGTTACCTGTTACCAGATGACTGATGAATAAACCTGATGTTAACCTTTATCTTTATCAAAAATCAATAAAATGAGAAAAACTCTGAGCCAACGGCTGCTTCAGCCCGAACGCCGGCACCCCAGTGAACCTCTGACCAGAACACCGTCCCATTCATTATGGCGCGGTATGGGGGCCAAAGTTAAGACTACTGCCCAGCAGCAGGAGGATATATAAATTCTGAAGCAAACTACCGACCTGATTAATGATAAGCTGGCGCCGGTAACTGAGAGGCTGGCGCTGCTTACTGAGGAATAGCACCTTTACCGGCATTATTACTAGATACGCTAGGGACTAGCAGCCCTCGGCTGGTCATTGACTGGTTCACACACTCCTTCTGCTGTCTATTAGCATGGATAGGCTAGCGTTAGCCTGGATGGGCTGGTGCTACCCTTACCAAAAAGAAGTACACTGAAGTATACTTGAAGTATACTAAAAATGAATACAGTATACTTCCAAGTTTACTTTCAATGTACTTATCAGAAGTATAGTTATCCGAGTACATTTTTTAAATACTACTAAGTATACTTCAATACATACTTACATTAAAGTTTACTTACATTTAGACTATACTTGTACTTGACTCTATCAGAAGTATATTTCACCAAGTAATGTATAAGTATACTTAATATATATATATACTTATATAATATAATAAATATCTAAGTATATATATATAATATATATATACTTATATATATAATATATAAGTATATATATATATATATATATATATATATATATATATATATATATATATATATATATATATATATATATATATACTTATATATTATATATATAAGTATACCGTAAATCCTCCAATACAGGCCGGTATTCAATTAAAGGCCGGGTCTCCAATTTTGGCCGGTGTCAAAGTCAGTTGAGGTAAATAATGGCCGGTCTCTTATTGTGGCCGGGTGGAATGTAGTAACAAGCAAGTATGAGCGTCCCAGCGGCAGGGTTATAGTCCCCAAATCAACCAGCAGGAAGCAGTAGAGGTTCAAGCAGACCTTTATAAGGCTTTTTCTTCAACGCTTTGTAACGCTACAGACACGATCCTCTATCACGCTCCTACCACACAGAGTCACGGTGTCACTTAACCATGCTAATTCAACCCACTCCACAGAACACACATTAACTTCCCTGTGGCTTACATAACACTCACACAACACGCAAATCAGCACATAGGAACTAGCAGAACGATAGGAAACACATATAACACAATACCCAGAATGCACCTGGCTTACAACCCCAGCCAGGTCATTACACTATCAAGTTCAAAGAGAACATGCTGATTATGCTGCAGAACACTCTGGAGAGCAGCAGTAGGGGGTGTATGAACTAGTCAACTTCACTATAGTGACTTTTTATGCCTGTCGTCGACTAGTCGCTGTCACGTGATAATGACCGGCAAGATGCAGCCCTCGGAAAAGACAGCAGTCTGCTGTCAGCAGGTGACAAGCTCCTGCGCTCGGGGGTGGGGGGTGAGGGGTGGGGGCAACGCGCTGTGCCAGACCGTAGGTACTGACACGCGATCGTTCATGTTGGTTCATTTCCTTTAATGTTTTCTGTCTTTTATTTGCGCCTGATGCGTTTGCTGCATGCTGTGGAGCGGGGCGCTGCGCGCATCACCTTGTCCTCCCGACGCACTGATCACTGATACGGCCGACAAACAGCGAGCACTCCGCTGTTTTTGCGGTCGGTAGATCTTTTAGAACTGCAGTTCAAAGGTAACTCATGAGGTGAATATATATGAACCCAGGTAGCAGTTTTTCTTTAGGATTGAGAGGAGATGCAGGAAGATAATAAACAGACAGGACAGAAAAATAGTCAAATAAAAACAAGTTAGTTTTTGTACCTGCTGTTGCAACAAACAGACACCATTGAAGGTCATCAGAAGTGAGGAACAGAAAATGAAATAATTATTTTAATGTTTAGAGCAGCAGGAACTCCGAGAGGCTGCAGGCGCATCAGTGAGTTTGCGGCCGCTGCGCAGGGGGAGGGGGGAGAGGGCTAAAGCAGGGGGAGGGGGGAGAGGGCTAAAGCAGGGGGAGGGGGGAGATGGCTGAAGCAGAAACTACCGTTGTTAAAAGAAATGTGTTTAACTTTGAAAATGTGGGCGCAATTTTAATTGTCAAAAACTCCAAGGAACATTAGTTCATTTTGCTCAAATGGAAATAGAGGCCTGCCTCTAATACTGGCCCTCCTTCCAATAAAGGCCTGGAGCTTGGTGAGCTTGAGTCAAATAGAGGCCCGGGCCTGTATTAGAGGATTTACGGTATATATATATATATACACTTATATATAAGTATATATATAAGTGTATATATATATATATATATATATATATATATATACTTATATATATATAATATATAAGTATATATATATATATATATATATATATATATATATATATATATATATATATATATATATATATATATATATATATATATATATATATATTTGGAACTTTTTATTTTTGAATTAGAACAACAACATTTACATGGAGATGCATTTGAGTTTCTTCTTCCCTTCTCCAGGGCGGTGTTTCCCTGAACAAAGTTTGAATTTCCTTGTGGCCATAAGATCTATCCAACTTAACCAAATCACCAATCAGTACATATAGTTCTGACAAGCTTTCTCTGTATTCATCTTATCTGCTCTCTACTACATTCCACATTTTACTTTGATCTAGCTAAATAACTCACCCAAAATACAAAAATACATAAATAAATAAAAAATAAAAATTAATAATAATAATTTTCACATGAGAGTACTATCTTTCTAACATTTGTTTTATTGGTTCCCAAATTTTTTCAAATTTCCCTAGTCCCAGTCTTGCATTAATTTGTTCCATTTTGTAGACCTGTCTAACTCTGTCTCTCCACTGTGCCACCCTTGGGGGTTCTGTGTCCAGCCATAAAACTGTAATACACTTCTTGGCAGTCATAAGCAGAATTCTGATTACGTATGTCTCCATTATGTGTGTATGATTTTTGGTACAGCATTCCCAGTACAAACCATTTTAACTTAAATTGTAATTTCACCTTCAAGGTTCTTTCAATTTCTCCCTAACACCTTCCCAGAATGGTATGAATTTAGGGCAGTCCAAAAGTGTATGTGAAAAGTCTCCCACTAGCCCGCATTTTCTCCAACATAAATTTGAAACATTACTATTTAGACATGATAAGTGGAGTTTTAAAGCATGCATCTTCACCTTCCATTCAAATTCCCTCCAAGACGGACTATTAGTTAGTTTATGGCCTGCTTCAAGTGTTTCCTCCCATTCCTCATCTGTTATCATTATGTTCACTTCCAGTTCCCATTTTTCTTTAATATCTATATTCTTAACAATCAAATCCTGTTGTAAAGCTTTATATATTTTGAAATCAGTCCTTTTTGACATGTCCTTTCTGTTTAACATAATCACTTCCTCCATATTAAGTTTATCCTTGCTTGAAACTTTGCCTTATTTTGAAATAACTACTCTGTCTGTCTGTCCTAAATAACATATTAAGCATGAAATTACGAATTATTGTGAAATTACACGCACAGGAAGTGCTTTTATTTTGTAGCATTTGCTCAGTCAGCTCTCAAAAGCGAAGCTTCTCAGCAGACCAAGAAGAAGAGCGAGGGTCGGAGGTGCATTAACCATCGGAGGTCGCGCTTCTGTTCTGCATCTGCACTTGACAGTCACTGGTTCTGCACCACTGAGCTAAATGTAAGTAGCCGCCATAAAAGTTGCTTAAATGTTGTAAATGTTTTTAAGATGGACATGGTGAGTAATGTTGGCCACGTAGCAAGCTAATATGCTAAGTCATTGCATGAGTTAGCTGTGTTATTAACTTTGTGTGCGACTAAAGTCCGTTTATTAAATTAAATGAGCAGCGCTATCTCATTATTAAAGGTTAGCATTACTTTACATACTTTTTTATTAGACTTCTAGAGACTTATTCCCTCCATTTTTGTCCCCTCCATCATAATTTTTTAAACGTGACGTTCTGAGAAAAAAATAAAAGCGGGAGCTCAGCGCCACCAAGTCAAACTTAAACGTCCACTAATTAAAAGTAAATGAGCAGTGGTCTCTTGTACAGTGATGAAAAAATCAGTCTGTGATGTAAACTATTTCCCCATAGCACCCGTGCGATAGCTTTGCAAGCAGCCTGCTTTTTTAACTGTAGAAGAGGATTGTGACTGCAAGAGACGAAGCGGTGCTGTATCTCGATGCTATGTTCCCTCCTTCCCTCCATTTTTGTCCCCTCCATAGTTTTTTTAAAAGGTGATGTTCTGAGGACAAAAAAAAAAACGGTAAGCGGTAAGTTCAGTTAGCTCGCGGGAGTTTGTCAGTTTTTGTGAAAAGTTTTATTTAATACACGCATAGACATACACATTTTGTTAATGTTTTTATCATCAAATTAAATAGTGCTCAGTTGCACATATCTTGAACCGCAGAACGCTGTTTCTATTAATTTCACAGTATTTTAGTGTTGTAATTTTGTCCTTACTGTACACTGTTACTCCAGATTCTTTTCTTCAAATGTTATGTTTTTAGCTTTGTGTGGATAAGTCAAATTACACTTGAATCTCCTCACACACACACACACACACATATATATATAATTTAGATGATTTAGCTTCATATATAGTGGAGGACTGCCTAAATTTTGCAGACTAACACAGATCTACCTTGTGATTCACAATGTTTGTTTTCTCTACTGATTATGCTTCCTGGTGTAGATGTGCATTCCTATGAGCTGTCAGCCACACCGGGAAGCCTGTCTATGAATCTGCAGTCAGACTTCAATGATCCAACCCCACTCTCCGCACACAAGATTGATGGCATGCTGCTGTTGACCCCCAAGAGGTTCATACAAGTGAGACCACTGGTGAGTAATTCTCACAATCTGCATTTTTGATGGCGCATCCTAAATAACATGACTATATATGTATGTATGTATATATGTATACAGATTAGGGCTGTCGCGGTTGAGGAATTCCCCCTGCGGTGAGTCAGGGCAGCTCAATATTGCGGTATGCGATATTATTGCACCCCGTTTTTATTTATGTACTTAGCAAATTTGTTTGTTGATTGCGAAACTCATGTCAATATTTCCTTTGAAACATTGTGCTTACAAATTTAAAAAATGTTAGAAAAAATACATGGCCATTTTTAACACTTTATTGAATGCAGATCGAAGGGCAGTTACGGCATTTTCTGACTGAACTTAAAAACAACATTCAGGAGGTTTAACTTTGAAATGCAAATTTGGCTGCAACATATAACAGAAATAAAAAAGTGCCTGTTTTGTTTTGTAGTTTAAAATAAAGTATACAAAATGAGATGTCCTAGGCACTGTCATTTCACTTTCACACACAAGAATAACATAACTCGGTCATGTCCTTGTTATACGCAAGGAAAACCAGCATGTTAACCTTATGCGGTTTGAGAGAGGATCTGAGAGGGGTGACAACATTTCCAGCGACACTAAAAACCCTCTCGGATGGTGCGCTTGTTGCGCAAATACACATGTACTTACGTGCGACTTTGGAGAGCAATAGAAATCTCCCATGTTTGTTGCGCCACCATGTCAGAGGGTTTTCATTAGGGTCAATGGGTTCCTCCTGCAGGTAGCGAGTGAGCTCCAGCTCGGCTCTAACTCTCTTCGGGACGGTTCCAGATGACGTGCTTGTCCGTGACTTCAGCAGGTCTCCAAGCGTTTTTTTCTTTGCCGCTGGTGGCAGCACTGCCTGCTCCAAGGTCTCTGGCTGGGCTGCAGCTGACGCACTGACACCGCTCCCTCCATCTTCCATGTGTACTATCTCCTTGATCAGCACGGACTTTACCTCTCAGCATGCGCTGTCGCGAGATTTAATCAAGTGCGGTAATGGCGGTGGCACGTCCTGCAGCGCGGTGGGTTTCTTAATATCGCGATATTTTCTTCTTGCGGTTACCGCGACAGCCCTAATACAGATTTGTCTTTTAAAACTGGTGAATATACAATTTACAGGTAATGCCTTTATGCTATGAGTATTAGAGCCACTGATGGAAAAAAAATGTAGAATTTGAGAAAATAAGTCATAAATCTGAGTTTAATCTCAGAGTTCTGACTGGTACCTAAAACAAAAAAAAAAGGGAAATTGGGGAAGATTATGAGGGGGGATCAGAATTCTGACTTAAATCTTAAAATTCAGGCTTTTTTTTTTTTGTTCGTTTGTTTTGATTTTTTTTTAACAAAAAAAATTCCTAAATAGTTTTTTGTTTGTTTGGTTTTAGGTTCATGAAAAAAGTCAGAATTCTGACTTTAATCCCAGAATTTTGAAATTATCTGACTTTTTTCTCAATTCTTTTCTTTTTCTTCAGTGACTCTAATACTCTTAGGCAATAAGGCAGTATTAGGGCCACTGAAGGAAACAATTGAATACTGAGATAAATGTCAGAGTTCTGACTTTATTTATTTTCAGAATTTTTTCTTCTTCAGTGGCCCTAATACCCCTCCGTATTATGTAATGTTAAACACTTCAAATTAACTTTTGAATTCAGCAGTTTATCATTGGATTTAGATGCAGATATCACTGTCTTGGAAAATTGGTCAGATCAATTTGGCATTAAGTTTGATTAGTAAACTTGACAGTTAGGGTTGTCACGGTAACCCGTATAGCGGTAAACCCCGGTAAAAAAGTTGACAATAAAAATAACCGTCCAGTTTTTAATAAACTAAATTATCTCGGTGGGTTTACCGTGGCCGCGGTTTCGGCGCGATGACCCTTACCAGCCACCGTCGCTTCAGCTGAAGTTCCCGCTGCGCGCACACGCACTTTTTAATTTGCAACGGCACCAAAACTTTGAAGCTGAAATAATGGCCGAAGGAGGCGACGGCAGCGCCCAGGACATCCATCAGCCCTCAAAGAAGACTAAATCGGAAGTATGGGCATATTTGGGATTTCTGAAAAATGCTGAGGGACAGTTAGTAGAAGACTGCTATCCCGTTTGCAGAACGTGCAGGAAACAAGTGTCTGCAGAAGGCAGCAACACTTCAAATCTCATGGCACATCTGCGTGACCATCACCCACGTCTCCACAGCCAGTGCAAGGTAAGTTAACATTAGCATTTTAGCTGAAATGCATGACGTGAGGACTTTTGGTTGAGGGAGAATGCAACGAGTCACTATATACTGCAGCCGCAGCGTCCTCTGCCAGCATTTAAACCGTGTCACGGACACCCTGTTGCTGGATGAAGCATCTTATTTGCTGATGATGAAGAGAAATATACAATTAGTTCCTTGTCATGGATTTGTTTACTTATTCAATGCCATTTATACTTGAACATTTGGATTTGATTACATAGTGTAGTAGTTATTTTAGTAATTTGTTTAAAGTGGATATTTATTTTAAATACATATTTTTTAAGGTTGACTTGTACAGTGCTCAAGTCAAGTGTGGACTGGAGTTTTAGATTTTCATTTTGATAATGAAGAAAACAAGTATATGAGAAAACAAGTGGTGTTTCTTTGATTTGTTTACATATTGTTTATGTTTTGAATGTTTGGATTTGTATAATTTAAACCTGCACTGACTACTGTAACATGTTCCAGAAAAAGAAGCTATTTGTTCCTTTACTTGTGAAAAGTTGCACTTTTGCTAAGGCTTTGTGTTATTTTAGGTTTAATAAACATGTTAAACCTTTTCAGAACTATTTCAGTTTGTGTAGAACAGGACTATCAATGCTTTCTGAACATATGCAACACTGTTTAAAAAATACCGCGATAATACCGAAAACCGTGATAATTTTGGTCACAATAACCGTGAGGTTAAATTTTCATACCGTGACAACCCTATTGACAGTATTTACACTCTTAATAATCTTCTTAGGAATTACATGACGTCCACACAAGGCGTACCACTGTTCTCCATGCCCTTCCTGTCTATCTACGTGAGGAAACCTCTGGGTTTTTGAGGACATGTGTGGTAAGTCCCAGTATTGTAAATTTGAACAAATCATTCTATTTATGCATAAAGACAACACAAGGACAACAGACATGAACATTTTGGAAAATGTGCCATTGTTTCAACTACAAACCTTTGGCAAGATGTTTAAGCCTGCCACACACGAGAGCAATCAGCTGAGCAAACGGCCTCGAATGACTGTTTGCTCAGCAGATTGCTCGCTGTGTGCGCCTGATTTTCACTGAGTTTTCTGCCTCACGAGACGCTGAGGTGAATATCTGACCAGTTAGATATTTTGCGCCTCACAGGGGTAAAAACTCGCTGTGTGTGCACTACTGAGCTGCTGGCTGAGCTGAAATATTCTAGTGGCCAATCAAAGCACTTTCTCCGCTCACATGACCCCAAGATGTATTCAGATGCAGCCCCTTACCTTGTCTGCGTGTCTGAAAAATAAACAAAATGGTACCTTGTGGATCGATGGGCCCACTGTTTCCATTACCCTTTCGGAAGGATTCTGGGTCTTCCAGGTGCATCTCTTGGAGTAAATTGGCTTAAACTCCTTGCCTGGTCCATCTTTCCAGCTACTGTACCCATATTTTCCTAACCTTCAAATGCCGGTGGCGGCGACGTTTCATCAACAAAAAAGGATAGGCATTTCCTCCGTTTCCAGCTCTGTCTCTGTGTTGTTTCTTTTCTGACATGCAGACAGGGGGCTGCCATCTTGGGGTCATGTGAGCGGAGAACGTGCTTTGGTTGTCCACTAGAATATTTCAGCTCAACCAGCAGCTCGGTAATGCGCACACGGCGAGTTTTTACCCCTTTGAGGCGAAAAATATCTTAACTGGTCAGATATTCACCTCAGCGTCTCGTGAGGCGGAAAACTCTGTGAAAATCAGGCTTACATGGCGAGGTATCTGCTGAGCAAGCGGTCATTCGAGGCCGTTTGCTCAGCAGATGGCACTCATGTGTGGCAGGCTTTAAGGCACTGAGAAAAATCAACAATCACTGCAAAGAATTCAAGTAGCTTTCATTAGCATAACACTGGCACACACGGAAGCCATCTCACTTTATTTGTAAATGAGAGCACAAAGCAACAGAATGAACAGGGGTAGGGCTGGGCGATATGGCCTAAAATCAATATCACCATATGTTGAAGATCTCACCTCGATAACGATAAGTAGACGATAACTACAGGAATGCGTAGCAACAATATTTGTCCACTAGATGGGGCTGTCTCATGTATTACATTGACTAAAATTTTACATGACTCAAGGTGCTACAGCTTCTTAAAGGGACATAAATGTGGCCAACTTACACATCTTTTCATTTTTTTATTATCAAATTTATTGACATGGGAAAAATTATCTGGATGAGAGACAAGAACTTGGATAACGATAAATCTTTGATATGTTGCCCAGCCCTAAACAGGAGTCTATCAGACTGCATTTATTGTTATTTACATGAAAATCTACTGAAATAAAAATGTCCACAATCAGAGTTTCAGTTCAGATGTGATTAGTGTATGATCTCCCTTTCATTTTTGTAAGGATGATACCAATGAGCCGGACCTCAGGGATGCAGCAGTTGTCCTCCTGACAACCATCACCGATGATGCCGAGAGTCCAGTTACGTACGACCCAGTGAGAATCTCTGTTATCCTAGAGGGTGATGTGATTGTCAACATCTCCAGCCTTCCTGATGCCTTCCTGGTAATGTTCGACCTCATCTATGCCTTACATCTAGATTATCCGAAGGGACTGACCAACACATTTGAGTTCACGCAGAAAATCTTACTTGGTCTTGATGAGTCTAAACTGTCACCCACGCTGCAGAGTCAAAAATGACCTGATGTTACATGTGTAACTCAAAATCTGAAAGAGTGGTGGATTCAGATGGCTCACTCTGTTAGAGCATTGTCCACATCCACAATGTAATTTACTATTTGTCTGCTCTTTAATTGTTGATGTTAAAGTAACACACCACCATTTGGGCAAATATGTTCATTTTCCACTTCTCCTTGAGTTAACCCTCCCACTGTCCTAATGGGTAGGACCCCGCGAGGAAAGTTGACCATTGAGCAGGGTTGATGGTTTATCCCTTGAGGTCCACGTGGCAGGGGTGAGGTGGTGCTCACTCCTCACCCCTGCCACGTGGACCTCAAGGGATAAACCATCAACCCTGCTCAATGGTCAACTTTCCTCTCGGGGTCACCCATAAAGACAGTGGGAGGAACAGTTGAGTTTTACATTTTCTCTGTTCGTCCAGCCGTTCTGAGTCTGGCAACTCCATTTGTGGCTTTAGTTTAGCGTGAATAATTGAATCGGATTAGCCCATTCAACTAGTTTTATGCCAAATGGCATAAAGTACTCACTGACTTACTTGATAGTGGTTAGTGTAATTCATATTTTGTTAATGTTGAATTGATGTGCATCCTGATGTTGCTTTAAACCACCTACTCAAAGAAAGACTACACACTGCTGTTGTCCAGTTTTCAAAAGTGTGCGTTTGTAATTGTTTCTTTCAAATTTTGTTTTATTTTCTGTTTGAGTTGGCTTAATCGGTAACTTTAATTTGATCATAATTTGAAAATATATTTAATATAAACTCCAAATATTTAAGTTTATTTATGGTCTGATATACTCAAATATCTGAGTTTATAAACTCAGAAAATATGAGGCAACTGATTGCCTTACATTTTTTGAGTTCTGCCTACTTATTCGGGTTTACAGTGTACGAACTGTAAAGATTTTGTGTTCACCTAACAGTTCAAGTGTTCATTTTTTTGCTTTGTGTGTTCACAGGGCATGCTCAGTTGAAGTTTCCATCTCTGTGCGTTCAAGATGTAAGAAAAATAACACGAAAGAAATGCAACAATGAAAACTTCAAAAAGGCATCAACAACCAAGCAAGTGGATCCATAAAATGGACTGATTTTTTTAAAGGCATTTTTAAAAAGTCTTTCAAAATGGACAGAATTAACGCGTCATGTTCAGAACAGTTTGCGTTCTCATCTTTGATTAATCCTGGTAAACAGGTCTGTTTTTGTTCTGTTCTAATTCTCTCTGTTTAATAAATTTAAACAAAATGACTTAGCTATTTTATTTACTTTTTTTCTCTGCATAAAGACGAAGTATCAGTAAATAGTGGAAAGTAAATGTATTGGTAGTAAGCAAATAGCAGATGTTAAATGTTACTTGCAGTATGTGTTTATAGAAAAAATAGAGATACTTAAATGTACTAAAAGAATATTACGTCAAGTTTACTGTAAAGTGTACTTTCAAAACTGTAAGTATACTCAATTATATAAGAAGTACACTACAAGTAAACATACATTATTACTTTAAGTATAATTTTAAGTATACATTCAAAGAGAAAAGTATACTCAATTATTTCAGAAGTACACTACAAGTAAACTTATAATGTTACTTAAAGTTTATTTTTAAGTATACTTTCAAGGGCAAAAGTTTACTCAATTTTATTAGAAGTAAACTTATACTGTTACTTTTAAGTATACTTTCAATGAGAAAAGTATACTCAACTATATCAGGAGTACACTACAAGTAAACTAATATTGTTACTTTTAAGTATACTTCCAAGGAGAAAAGTATACTCAATTATTTCAGAAGTCCACTACAAGTAAACTTATAAGTATACTTTCAAGGAGAAAAGTATACTCAACTATATCAGCAGTACACTACAAGTAAACTTATAAGTATACTTTCAAGGAGAAAAGTATACTCAACTATATCAGGAGTACACTACAAGTAAACTTATATTGTTACTTTTAAGTATACTTCCAAGGAGAAAAGTATACTCATTTATATCAGAAGTACACTACAAGTAAACTTATAAGTATACTTTCAAGGAGAAAAGTATACTCAATTATATCTGAAGTACACTCCAAGTACACTTGTGAGGTTACTTTAAGTATACTTTCAAAGAGAAAAGTATACTCAATTATATCAGAAGTACACTACAAATAAACTTAAATTATTACTTTGAAGTATACTTGTAGTATACTTCAAGTATACTTTTAGCGGCCCAATTTAGTCCCAAGGAGTTGTTGGTTTTGTATTTTGTCAAAACCAATACAGGTACGAGGTCATCAGAAGAGGATGGAAGATGCTCTGTTCTTTGCTTCAAGGGTTGGAGTCAAGAAACAGAAACTTGTTCAAAGTTCACCGCAGCAGTGGAGAAGCTCACAGCTTCATACAGAACCCGCGCTCTGTCCTGACAGCTGTCTCTGAGATTCTGTCTTCCCCTATCGAAGCGGCTGTATTTATTGAAGCTCCACACGCCCACACCCAACCGCAGACATTTGACAGTTTGCACAAGATATGAGTTAGACTCTTGACGGTTGAGAAATAACAGGAAATTCTGGTTCCTGTTTACCAGGAAAGTACAGAGTGGAAAGTACCGAGCAAGATAGAACATGCACTCGGCTTTTTGCTAAGACATGCAAGTTTCTACTTAAACTGATCGAGAGAGCATTACAGAGAATAGTACATATCTTGTATCTTCAATCCCCCTTTTGAACTCTGTTAAGAGTTCAACATAAGTTGTCGGGCCATGCCCAGGGTCGCAGAGATCCAGGACAAATGTCCCAGAAAGCGGATCTATGGGACCAACTGGATCTGGTCAACCTTCGAACAAGGCGACACAACCGGGGAAACCTCCCCCACAGAGGTTGAACCGTTGCAGGGGTAAAAGCCCAGTTGTGTGGCCTGGTCGGAAACCAAAACTCAAAAAGCAATATAAAAATCACAAAAAGAAATTAAAGTACAGAAAGAAAAGTAATATCAAAATCACTAAAAGATCACCAAAACATCATAACAGTGCGGAGGCGAAAGAAAACCCTAATAAAAGGCAAATATAAAACAACATGCGGATTTTCCATGTAAATCAATCAATCAAGCATGTTCAAGGGCCACAGTCATCATCGTCAGAGTCCGCCGCAGTGGTGTCCGGGAGGCTAAGGGAGTCACTATGATCCAGGTGCTGGGTGCGAAGCAGGGGCATTTGCAGGGCGGCGTCATTAGGCTCGGGTGTTATAGCAGTGGTAATTAACCGCTGGATGAGAGCCCTTATGCACGGAATACAACAGCAACCGCAAGTCGTCAAGATGGCGGCGAACACAGCTATTGATATAAGGATAGACAGTACCAAGGTCTTGTACTTTCCAAACACGTCGAACATGGAGTCCCACATTGCCGTGTCGACGACGGAATGATCTTTCATTTTGTCCGTCAATGTCCTAAGTCCAGCAATGGCTTTAGTTAAGGACCCGTCTGCAGCGGTGTTATTGGGAATGTAGGTACAACACTGGTCACCAAACATGCCACATACGCCCCCTTTTTCCGCCAACAACATATCGACAGCTATGCGATTTTGGAAAGCCACGAGAGAGGTTGCAGATAATTGAGCGTGTACAGCCTCCAAACCATCCCTGGTAAAGTTAGCCAGGAGTTGAACATTGAAATGGATATAGTTGATTCTGTCCACATTTTTGTTGGGTGTTACAGGGAAGAGGGCGGAAATAATTGGGATGTTTTCAAAACCTGCAGCTACTTGGTCGACCAGCTTGTATTCATCAGGAACCCCTCGAGGAACCCCTATGGCATCTATGTAGGTTGGATCATATACACCCGGGACAATGGAGCGTTTGGTGCGCCTAAGTCTAGACAAATAATGGTTCTCGGCAAGGGAGGAGTCCACTGGGATCAAAGAAACGGGTAAAATCAGAGTAACCAAGGCGCAGAGTCCAGATGAATTGGGAGGGAAACCGTCACGTAACGTATTCCGTCCACACCACCACCATAGGTCAGCCCGAGGGGTGGGAGAGAACGTGCCATGTGACTGTACAATTTCAGCACACCAGGAAGAGTTAATCCGCCCTAGATCGGGATCAGTGCCTGTCAGATTAACGCAGGTAAAATTACCTGGTGCTGCCCGCTTAGAGAAGAACGGTGGTTTATTAGAAATGGCCTTGGGTGTTTCAGTGAATATTTTATCCAAGAAGGCACAGGAATCTGATTTTGTTCTATTCGTTAAATGTAGGAGGCATGTGGAATTTACATACGCTGGGACAACGTTGGGCATGGGTCTAGCGGACATACAGGCGACACAATCACTCGGTGTTCTGTTTGCAGCTTGTTCCATAAGGAGTAGCCAATTATTTGTGCTTCCTGAGACCCCAGTCAACATTTAGAAGAGGTCATCTTGTGACATCGCGGCGGCTTCCTTAATGCGAATGCGGCCCTTCCTGCCGCCATTTGTGTACACTACCGGGCTACCATTAAAGGTAGGACTGTCATCCTTCACTGCCGACACTGGGGTCGTAACACCACTAGTGCATAGCTCAACTTGCCAATACAGAGCAGTGCGGTCAGTCCATGGTGCTAGAGTGAACAGCTGGCAGGATGTCAGTATAATATTTTTTAATGAAAAAATCAAGCCAGTTCCATCCGGCTTCTTTCTCATTACTAATTTTTTCTGGACTCTCCATTTTAGGGCTTCACCCTTCGAGTAGCTGGTCCAGTCTTGATCAGTCTCTGTCACCAGACTGGACCATCTCCAATCCTGCCACCCTCCCAGAGTGAGATACCATACCGCCGAGGAGAGGTGCACTGCCAGATTGGCGCTACCTGCCATTTTTTGTTCCTGAGAAAAGGGTGTGTTAGGGAAACTAGCGAAGTCTATTTCTATTACCAAGCTCTTGTTGTTGGGGACACAAAGGGTAATCATGCGTTCCGCACTAGGTGTACAAGGAGAGCTGGAAGGCGAGCGTCTTCTGAGTCTTTGTGACGCCTTAGCTTTGAGGTGTGTAGGGGAGGAACGGATCGTGGCAGGGAGAGGTGACACGAAAGTAACGTTGGCGGGACTTCGGAAAGGGGTGGGCTCCGTGCAGAGATAGTCGATTATGAGGGGGATTAGAGCTGTGACCACAAATACCAACACCACTCCGCACCGTTGGCTACAGGTGAGGGGGCTAGAGAATGGCCACGACATTTTACGTGCAGGAGCGGGCAAAACGGTTTAGTTCAGTAGGCTGTGCAGATATTCCGAGTAGTCTATGCCCGTTAACATATAATAAGCAACAATCGCCGCTTTTAGCAAGTCCTCTGGATCAGAAAAAAGTAAGTGACGTCTATAGCTCCACAGCCCCCGCCTGTTGTCCCGGAATTCTAAGCTATGTAATCTACTTGGGTACCAAGACACTGGGTATGACTCGCGTTGAATTATGTTACCCTCCGAATCTTCGTCTGTCCGTAACAGGTGAGCGATCAACATTATCATTTAAAATCAGCTCGGATATACAATTGGTGCAAGGTGTATCCCAAGTTGTCAAATTAAGTAAGGCAAGCATACAATAGCCTAAAATACATGGAGGGTGTTAAATATAACCCTTGTGAGACCTGTGAAGGGTGTGAAATAAAACCCTTCCGGTGTAAAAGTTTTTTTTTTTTTTTTTTTTTTCGAACCAGTCACCCTGTTGTTGTCCCTCCACTGGCTCTTGGCAGCTGCAGGGAGAGGTTCTATCGTCTGCTTCTAGTCCTGGTCCGCAGATTCTTTGTCCTGGTCAGGGCCTGTCTCTTGTGACAGTTCCTTTTGGATCTCAGATAGAGTGCGTTGGGGCTCGTCCGTAGCAGCGCACTGAGTCCAGTGATACCAAGTGTCGCCTTTGCCGTCCAGCCGGACAGCGTGTGACGTTCTCTCCGTGATCCTGAAGGGCCCTGTCCACCTTGGTTCCGTCCACTTTCTTTTAGTGACCTTCAATAGGACCCAGTCCGTTCCTGGTTGCGCGGAAGAGGTGCTCGTTGTGGCACAGTCGGCTTTAACCTGTAATGAAAACTGAGAGACAAGACTCCGCAAGATGTTATAATATGCCCTTGGGTCAGGTGGATCAGCCAGATCAGCGGTTAAGGCTAGTTTGGTGGCAGGTCCCGGAAAAGGACGCCCAGTCTGTAGTTCAAAAGGGGTAAACTTTGTGGTTTTGTTGACTGAGCTCCGTATGGACATCAGAGCTAGTGGTAAAGCATCCAACCAGGTCAATTTGGTCTGTGCACAGATTTTAGCCAATTTAACCTTTAACGTTTGATTCATCCTCTCCACCTTCCCCTGTGACTGGGGATGGTACACTGAACCAAACTTGTGTTTCAGTCCCAACATAGTTTCAACCTCCTGAAGATCCTTATTCTTGAAATGAGTACCATTGTCAGATCTGATTTTTTCTGGGAAGCCATGTTGGGGAATATAATGATTAATCAAACATTTGATAACTGTTTTACTGTCTTCCTTTTTCGCAGGCCAGGCCTCTGGCCATCCAGTGTACGCATCCACACAAACTAGGAGGTACCTGTAGCCTTGTACTCTGTCACTCATGTCTGTGTAATCTATGATTACCTCTTTGCCAGGACACGTTGGAATAGGAAATTGACCTTGGATGGGTTTCAGTGAGGGTCTGATGCCAAAATGAGCACATTCTGTACAAGTTCTGACTAAATGCTTGGCCATGTCTGCTAGGTAAGGATGCCACCAGGGGGACAAGTTTCTCATCATCTGTGTTACACCTACATGTCCTATTCCATGCGCTTCTTCCATTGCCGTTTGTCTGATCCCAGGTGGCAGTATAGGCCTACCATCTGGCCCTCTCCAAACGTCTGTGTTGGTTGCTCCTCTAGCCACCCACAAAGATTTCTCCTGTGGAGAGGCTTTGTCCTGCATTTGTTTAATGGTCTGGATGTCTAAGTTCATTCTAGGGTCTTCCTGGGCTTTTCCTTGCTGCGTCTCTACTACCATGTTGTAAGAGGGAAGATAGCCTGCAGTCTGTTTCGCCACCTTGTCTGCTTGTCTGTTTCCTTCGGAGACGAAGTCTTTACCTTGACTGTGTCCTTTGCACTTGATTACAGCTACTTGAGCGGGAAGCAGTAGTGCTTCTGCCAGTTCTCTCATTTCTGCTTCGTGTTTAATGGGTTTGTTATTGGTCGTCAGAAACCCTGCTCTAAGCCATTGTTTGAGCTCTACATGGACTGCGCCTACAGTGTACGCTGAGTCACTGTATATGTTGACTTTCAGTCCTGTGGCCAATTTCAGAGCCTCAATGACTGCTAGTAGTTCTGCTCTTTGGGCGGATTGTTGTCCTTGTAGCTGATTTGTTTTGACTGTTGTCCATCCCGTTTCACCCAGTTCTACTACTGCCCATGCTGCTTTTAGTTCATTTTTGTCGTCTCTGTGACAACATCCATCTGTGAACCAGTTTTTGTCTGCGTGTTCTATTGGTTCTGCCTGAAGGTCTGGCCTGATTTTCTCTCCTTCCTCTACAATTTGTGCGCACAAGTGTGGTTCCCCTGCGCTCATTTGTTCTGCCATATTTATACCTTCATGTGTATAGGCTATGTGAGGTGCTTCCAGAATTTTGCTCAGCCGCCTCTGCCTTAGTGATGTCATAGTGAATGCCTGGGAGGTAATGTAGGCCACTACACTATGGTTGGTCAGGATTTTCAACGGATGGCTCATCACTATGTGGGTGGTTTTTTGAATAATTTTCGCCAGTCCTGCAGCATATTGGGTGCAGGGAGGATGTCTTTTCTCTGTGTTGTCTAACATAACGCTTGTGTATGTTAGTACCTGTCTTTCTCCCCCTTTTTTCTGGAACAGGACACCATTCATGTGCGTGTCCGTTCCAGAAACATCTAGATAGAACGGTGAAGAGTAGTTTGGTACGGCGAGGTCACTAGCCGTGGACAGCTGCTGTTTAAGCCTAATAAATGAGTCTTCTGCGGCAGTTGTCCATGTTAACGGGGCGGTGAGGTTGCGCATGCCCTGTTCATTAACGAGATCACGCAGAGGGGCAGTGAGACCTACATAATCGGGTACATACGTTCTGCTATAACCCGTGAGACCTAAGAATGACAACATTTCCTTGACTGTCCGTGGCTTGGGATGGTGCAGTATAGAGTTCCGATGTTCAGGAGAGAGGGACACACCTGTCTGTGAAATCATGCGTCCCAAGAATGAAACTTGTTTCCTAGCAACCTGGAGCTTAATTTTGCTAACCTTAAAGCCTAGCCAAGCAAGGTGTTGAAGGAGGGCTTTTGTGCCTTCAATACAGGCCGTCGCAGTGGGAGACGATAAGAGGAGATCGTCAACATATTGAATCAGGACACAGTCCTCAGGCAGAGGGCATGTGTCCAGTAACTGTTTTAGACATTGATTGAAAAGGCCAGGTGAGAGGGCGAAGCCCTGTGGCAGGCGTGTGTAGCGCCATTGTTGGCCTCGGAAGGTGAATGAGAAGACATCTCTAAGGTGCTCATGAAGGGGTAAACAGAAAAAGGCATTGGCCAGGTCAATGCAGGTGAACCAGGCATGAGATGGAGGTAGGTTGGTCAGGGCAACATAAGGATTAGGGACAGGTAGGGAATCTGTTGCTAATAGAGCATTGATTCGTCTCAAGTCATGAACCATTCTAAACTTTCCTGTTCCCTTTTTCTCTACAGGTAGAATGGGAGTATTCCAGTTTGCACTAGAGGGTTCCAAGACCCCTGCGGTTACCAGACCCGCCATGGTTTCCGCAATTCCTTCCTCAGCCTCTGGTTTGTGTGGGTACTGAGGGATCCACAAAGGGGAGGTACTGGTCAGGGTAAACTGAATAGGTGGGGTTCTAACCAAACCTACATCAGTTGGCCCTGCTGACCACAGGGAGTCCGGAAGCTGAGATAACATAATGGCCGTATCTTGATGATCCATTTTTTCACGACCATGGGTTCTGCTGATAACCTCATGCGAGAGGGTAGATGTGTTTGTGCAGTTATGTGTGATCCTATATATGTCTTAGTCATAGGGGAGTAGGAAACCTGTGGGAGAGCGGTGGGGCTCCAATCGGTGGTTGCCAGAGAACGCTTAACCATTCCCCCCAGTTCCTTGGCCTGATGGGAAGGATGTAGGGCCAGTGAAACATGGGGCACTGCTTCGTCTGCCATCATGTACCAAGGTAGTTGGTCAGGGGAGAGGAAAACAGCAGCTGCCACACCCTCAGGGGCAACAAAGATGTCAGACACCCTAATTTCCCAGGTATTTCCTTCACAGGAGTTCTGGAACGCCTGTTGATACCAATTGGTTTCTTGTCTGTCATAAAAGAGTGTTACATGAGGAGGGTCAGGGGGCGGAACATACGGGTGAACCTGACTAAGCCAAGGCCTCCATTGTTGGTAGGCGGACACAATTCCAGAGGCTTGTGGGTTTTCAGGATCCAGCAAGGCCCAGTAGATATCTGCAGAGTCAGGTATCGAGGATAGAGTCTGTGCCAGGTATATTCCTTCTGGCGTCATGGATCCGTCACAAGGCAGCACCGTACCTTCCGGTAAGGTCACAGTTAGTCCATTGGGGGAGCACAGAATTGTTGCTTCCAATTTGATGAGCAAGTCTCGTCCCAGAAGATTCACTGGAACCGATGGTGAGCACACGTAACTATGAAACACAGTTTGTTCCCCCACCTTGGTTGGAAGAGGCAGGGTGTAGGGCAGAGTTTGAGGTTCCCCAGAGAAGCCCATTACTGTAGTATGGCGGTTGGAGGTCTTGTTAACTGGTACAGATTGAACGGTAGAGTGCGTGGCCCCTGTGTCAACCAGGAAGTCTCTTTTTATTCCATCTACAGTTATAGACAGCATGGGGTCTGCCGTGGTCCCCTCACCGTCCGTGGCTCCCTGTGGGGTGTCCTATGCTTGTGGACCACCCTCATAGTACTCCCAACCTACAACAGGCATTTGGTTTGGGAGTGGTCCTTGGGGACCCGGACGGGGACCTTTTTGTCCAAATCTTCCTTGTCCTCTCATGGTGTTAGGAGGCATAGGGCAGTTTCTAGCCCAGTGTCCCTGTTGCCCGCAGTTATAGCAAGTGTCTCTGGGCGTTGGGATGCCTCGGCCCCTACCAGGTCACCCCTGTCCCCGCCCTCCGAAACCTCCCCTATGACCTTCGTATGGGGGTTTTTGAGCCATGAATGGAGTTGGTGGTGGATTATATCCTGGCAACTGTGGCGGCTGCTGCCAGGGGTATGGGAATTGATTGGGATTTGGTACAGCTGGGGGAGGAGCAGCGGTGGCAACCATTTGTTTCTTGGTCTTGTCCCCCTTTTCTCCCAAGGTCTTTTTTGCGGCTTGCAGTTGCACTCTAAGGAGCTGTTTCTGCAGTTCCTCTAGATTATCTGATTCCTTTTCCTCTGTAACCTGGATTTTATTAAGGTTAAAAATCAGATGATTTTTCCATTTATTGAAATCGCAGTCAGCCAATTCAGGGTTGTCTTCCATCTTATTGTTAACGATTTCTGGGACTCCCCTAAGGACAGCTTTTCTAAACCACAGACTTTGGGAACTTTCTCTGCTGGGGTGATGGCCTGTATGGTTCACCCAGTCATCTATGGCTTTGTTCAAATAGTTGGTGGGGTTGATTTTCCCATCCCATTTGAACTTATGGAGGGTTCCCTGATTTTTAGGTGGAAATTGTTTGCGTAGGGCTGGTCCTAAAGTCCTTAACACCTGCACCAATGGTACCTCATTCCCATGTAGGGCGGTACCTGCATTTTGTTCCAGATCTGCAGCCTGGGACCTGGATGTGCATCTGGTGATGATGGCCCTGAAATCTCCCAGAGCGAGGTCCTGTCCTGAGGTATATTTATCTAAGTCTGCTAACCAGGCATTTCCTCCTTCTGCAATGTCTGGAAGCTTATCAACCAGGGCTTGGATGTCTCCAAATGTGTATGGCTGATATACCTTTGGGCCACTTGTTTTGGCCTGGACGAGAGGATATTGTCCATGTGGATTAAACACAGCCCCTTTTGATCTGGTGTGGTAAGAGTGTCTGTCTGGGATCGGAGTTACCCGATCTCTGCGGTGTGGTGTGTCGGGTTTAAGGCTTGGGTCAACTAACTCGGCTTCTATTTCATTTATCGAGTCCTCGTCATCTTGTCTGGACCATTCTTTATCTAAGCGAGTGTCCGCAGTGGAGCATGTCTGTTCTTCTGGTTCATCGTGACCCATCAGGTTCATGGTAACGACCAGGTTCTGTGGTGTGGTCTGCTCAGTTTGAGCGACAGCTCTCAGTTCACCTTTAACAGTGAAAGGGTTGGATGGGCTAAGTGGAGAAGCTGCAGCTAAGGAGTCTGGTAATGGTGGGTTAATAGGAACAAAACTACCTGTCCATTGTGTTGTTTTTAGTGGTCTGGGTATAGGGCTCTCCCTAGCCTCTCGCATGGTATTCTCCAACTCTTCTACCTGCTGCCTGAATATTCGGCCGGCGAAGGGTAGGGCATCGCCGTTCATCCCGGAGGGACAAGTTGACTTTGGGGTGGAGGAGTTGTCGTTATTAATCTGAGTTACTTGTGACAGGGAAGAACTAGCGCGTTGATTACTCATGAAAAAATCTTTTCTGTCCTGCTGGGCTGCGGCGGGACCGGCAGGCGACACTGGGAGTAGAGGAGCAGTAGGTTGTTCCTCCTCTATGGACATCGTTCCTCCGGTTATGCTAAGTACCGGGTATATGCCTGAGTAAGGGGGTGGTTGTTGATCAGTTGCGTTTTGTTCTATTTTTCTTTTCTTCATTTTAGGCTTTGCCAATTTCCACAGCAGGGCCCACTGATTGTACTTAGCCTTGCGCGCTATCAGTTTTTCTACTTCTTTCTGGTGTTTTTTCTTTCCAAACATTCCAGCATTTTCCATCAGTTTACGTGCTTCTTCCTCTTTCTTTCCTGTTTCTGTTACCTTCTGTCCCCAAATTATTCCCCAATTTCCTGCACTATTCACATCCTTTCCTTTTTCCTTCATCAATTTCTCCGCTGTCTTTCTTAATAGCTTCTTCTGCTCTGTTGCTGCAGCTGGGGCATTTGTGGTGTCAATCACTGTTTCTAAACACGCTAGTTGTTCTCCCAGCGTGTTCAGGATCTCGTTTGGACCCCATCCATCATCTATTCGCTCTTTATGAGACTCTCCGTCCATTTTTCTTTTAATGGTAGGAGTTAATCTTTATTGTTTTTGGTGGCGATTTAGATCAGCGAGGTCTTAGTTCCTATGGAACTCTAATCACTGATTTTTTATCGTGAGATAGTACTAAAAAACCGTTGTGGTAACTTCCAAGCTTCTACCTTTTCAGGCGGGAAGTTCTTGCCTGTGCATCCACAAGGGCGTACTATATTAATTCTCACTCGGTATTTTACACTTAATATCAGCAGTTTAACAATTCATTCAACAGTTCATTCATGCATTACCCTTCTAGTTGCGGCTCATAATGCTGCGCGTCCGCTTATAAATATTATTTAGTATGTGAGTGTAAATAGTCTATGTGTTTTCACTTTAACCTTAATTTGGCTCCGCTGGTTGTGAGCTGATTTCAATGTAAAAAGAAAGGGGGTGTGAAGTCCCTTCTTATTATATAATCTGATATTTCAGTGAGGACAGGGTCCTTCCCCTGAAATACAGCACTCACACTTTGTGTATTTATATGAACAAAAATAGAAAAACACAAACATACAGGTCCCTGGCCTGTAGCAACACTTTCTAAGATCCCTGATCTTTTTCAACGTTTAGGGGACTTTTCCCCAAGGTCCCCGACCTTTTTATATAGTCTTGTTTTATCCTAAGATCCCTAATCTTGTACAAAGTTTTGTTTAGGAGGCTTTCCCCCAAGGTCCCCGACCTTTTCCGGGCTTTTAATTTTGTCAGAGGAACTTATGCTCGTCAGCTGTAGTTCATGACAATCCCAGAAATTCTGTCTTTCTATTCTATAAAACTTCTTTCAGATACCAGACCTGTGTTTAGAGTTTTCAGTTTTTGTCTCCAACTCTTTACAATTGTATTAATTTTACTGACCTCAGTTGCCAGGAACCTCGACACAAATTAGTTTGAATATATTCAATGAGCAGATTTTTGTATAAAAAGGTCTGCTTACCTTAATTTGTGTCGGCCGTTGTGTCTGGGTCCTGGCTCCCGAGTCTGGTTCCGAATTGGTCTCTTCTGCCTCCCTCTCTCACCAACCGAGAGAGGATCCTGTTCGGGACGCCAATTTGTTGGTTTTGTATTTTGTCAAAACCAATACAGGTACGAGGTCATCAGAAGAGGATGGAAGATGCTCTGTTTCTTGACTCCAACCCTTGAAGCAAAGAACAGAGCATCTTCCATCCTCTTCTGATGACCTCGTACCTGTATTGGTTTTGACAAAATACAAAACCAACAGAGTATACTTCTAAGTAAACTTTAAGAACAAGTATGCAAATAAACTTCTGTACACTTAAGTATACTTGAAATTAAATACTTAAAGTATACTTCTTTTTCGTAAGGGATGTCACTAGCTGGATTTCCTACCCCCTTGACGGACCTTAAGCATGGATAGGCTGGCATTAGCATCGGAGAGGCTAGCCATTAGCCTGTCTCGGAGAGTCACTAGTCAGCTAGTGGCCAGCCTAGGCATGCAAATGGCTAGCCTCTCCAATGCTAACACCAGCCCGTCCAGGCTAACGCTAGCCTATCCATGCTAATAGACAGCAGAGGGAGTGTGTGAACCAGTCAATGACCAGCCAAGGGCTGCTAGTCCCTAGCGTATCTAGTAGTAACGCCGGTAAAGGTGCTATTTCTCAGTAAGCAGCGCCAGCCTCTCAGTTACCTGCGCCAGCTTATCATTAATCAGGTCGATAGTTTGCTTCAGAATTTATATAGCCTCCTGCTGCTGGGCAGTAGTCTTAATTTTGGCCCCCATACCGCGCCATAGTTCTCTGCATCTGACGCTAAAGGACACGACTCGTTTACCTGTCACATCAGAGAAAATGCATTTGCAAGTTTAGTGCACGATGTATCTGGTAAACAAAAAACACAGAGGGCAAGCCTGCACGGCTGACGAATGAAACTCGCAGTAGCGGGAGGTGACAGACGAGAGCCAAGCTTCTCAGAAGATGTTGATAAAATCTCTGTGGTTGAAACAAGTTGACGTTCAGTCAGGAAACAAACCCTCAATCAGCCGGTCTTGCAATATTTTGTTCCTGTTAGCGTGAGTAAAATGATCCTGTCGGGCTAGAGAAGTCCACCCAGCAGCCGTTTTTTACTCCTGCTGTCTCGGTTCTGTTCCCAACGCTGATGGAGATTTTCCTCACAGACAGTCGTGGGTTAAAGGTCACCTGCTGCAGAAATTAACTGAACAACTTCTTTCTGATTTAACCTCACAGCGTGACTCGCAGCTCTGAGAACTCATTAGTTTTCATAGAAACACTCCGCTCACACACACACACACACACACACACACACACACACACACACACACACACACACACACACACACACACACACACTTGGGTTTAATTTTTAACTGTCACTGTAGAGGCCTTAAACCGCAAGAGGCAGGATCTTTAGAGGGGATTTCCTAAACTAAAGTTCCTCATTCATCCGTTTGATCTGAAACCGTTTTGTTGAACATGAAAAATAAAGTTTTTCCTAACGAGCATTGATTGACCCATAAAGGACATGGCCCCATTCTTTTAGATCAGATTAACTAGAATCTATGAAACATGAAAATAAATCATAAAAACACAGCAAAATTCCCCGGAAAATCTCAGTGAAGCAGATTTGGAATTCCAACCGTTGAGTTATTTATTCAAATCCCAAACAGCAGAAAACGTGAAATTTGTCCCTTTTTTCAGATTGTTAAATGACGACAACCAAGATGTTAAAGGTAAAAATACAAAGAGACGTAAAATATAAATAGTTTAATCAGCTGTTGAGATGTGAGATCGGCGTTTTAAAGAGAATTTTTAAATTTTATCAAGCATCAACTAAAATGACAGAGATTTTAAATACCAGGATGAATAAACAAACCAGACACACACGTGCACAAAATTAGTCATAAACAAAAAACATAAATAAACTCGGACACAAAAAAACAAGATCAGACACAAAAAACAGCTGCCAAGACACACACACACACACACACCAGAATAATACACACAACATCTGAGACAACTGGAAGATCAGCTGATATGTTGGTGCTACAGGACTGACTTCTAACATGGAGGATGCAGAACTTTTAATTTGAAAAGTTTAACAGGAACTTCCTTCAGTGGGATTAAAACACGTTTCAGAAGAGTCAGAACCGTCTCTCTTCTGGCCTCCATCAGAGATCATGTGTTCATGAGCAAATTTACAAAAGATCCTTTTACCTCCTGCACTGTGCTCCTCCTGGGTCTGGGACCACAAGCTGGATCCCTGTGGTCCTGGTCCAGACGTCCAGCTCCCCTCAGCTGGACTGGGTGCGCTCGATTTGGTGTTTGGCTGCAGACTTTGTGCTAAGAGCTGTGGAAGCTGCAGACAGATGGAAGGTGTTTTCCTGTCTCGTTGCTGCTTGATGCTGTCATCTGTGTAATCACAGGCTCCGCCCCCCTGAAACACACACATACACACTCATACACACACACACACACAATGGATTTCCATTATGGTGATTAGTTAGTTTCAGCATTTAATATCACTTCGAAGAAACTGAGACGTGTAGAATATTTTTGAGTAATGTGATCAGAACAATTAGAAATAAAACTGTATGTTTTTCTAAAAATGTTGCCAGCATCAGATATTTACAGCGGACATGTGAGTCTCCACTGCCTCTATAAACACTCCAAACATGAAATAAACCCCTTCTATCCTTTTTCTGTCTGTTTCAGAATTTGTATGCTTCTACGAGTTGTTTCTAAAAGTCCCCATTTGTGATGTCACAATAAGGGAACTTAGCGTAGAACCACCGGCTGAAGGAGGAGTGGCTCTTCTCTGAGCCCCTCCCAGATATCTGAGCGTCTTGCCACTTAGCAACCAATCAGGGGATGGATGGGTGTGGCCCGCAACTGCTTGTGTTTCTTAAAGTGACAGCACCCTGAAACGGCTCATTCTGGAAGGTACTGGGCGACAGTGGCAGAGGGGTTAAGTGCTGGCCCTGGAGGGCTGCTTATCCCACCATGCTGCTGGTGCTGGTCGGAGGGACCAGTGGCGCCCACGAGCTGTTATAGTGTCGCCTTTTAATGTTTCCTTCTATTTAAACAAAAATGTGCCTTCTCTGGATTAATTTGAGAAGATCAGAATCTGAGATGTGATTGAATCGTCAGAGTCTAACTTTATGACAACCAGCTGATCACATTAAATTAAATGTTGGAGTTCGTTGTAGTCCTGATTTCCTCCTCACTGCTTTTATATCTAACTTTATTACAAAGTTGTGTGTTTATTATTTCTGAGCTACTTCCGGGTTTGCTTGTTTTATTTTATTGATCCATCAGGGTAAATAACTTAGTAATTCAGTAGTTAATTAGATTAAAATACACAGGAAGATACAAGTACAGAAATAACAATTAGGGATGTTCCAGTCACATTTTTCTGTAGTCAGTATCTGCTGGTGTGTGTGTGAGTGTGTGTGTGTGTGTGTGTGTGCGTGCGTGCGTGCGTGCGTGCGTGTGTGTGTGTGTGCGTGTGTGCGTGCGTCTGCTCTGTCTTCTCCATCCCCAGTGAGTCGTGGAGGATGGCTGCTTATACTGAGCCAGGATTCTCTGGAGGTTTCTTCCTGTTAAAAGGGAGTTTTCCTCTCCACTATCGCTACATGCTTGCTTAGTATGAGGATTGCTGTAAAGACACTGACACTAGTCAGTGACTTGATGCAATTTGCTGGGTTCCTTATATAGGAAACATTATTTCTGATTGGCTTAATGAACTGACCTGAATTGGAATGTTTATTATGTGAAGTGCCTTGAGACGACTCTTGTTGTGATTTGGCGCTTTATAAATAAACTTGAATTCAATTGAATTGTTACTGAGACGTAATCCTGTTGTAAAACCATTATTATTATATTGTTTTCTGGCTGTTTGTATATGCTAGAACCAGTATTCTGTAGCTGACACAGCAAAAAATTTACAAAATCACTTTCCCTATTAAGTTAGACAAATTTGGAAAGTCGCTTTACTAGTCAGGTACATTACCTCCTTTGAGTTGATTTTAGAAACGTACGACTGAGCACAAAAACTAAACGTAAGTAGCGATCCCTAATATAGAAAACAGATTAGCTTAAAAATGTCATGCATCTAATGTTCTAACATTGTGTAGCTGACACTGTAAATATATGAAGAAATGAAAAAGCTGAATGAGGTGAATCTCTCACGTTTGTTCAAAACCCTCAGCCAATCAGACCATTCGGTAGTGAATACCAAAGCCAAGGGCAGTGGTCCCCTGGGGCCGCTAGGTGGAGCTAGAGGTCAAGCTCCTAGCTCAAGGATGCCTGGGCACGGAGCCTTTTTCAGGTCGGCTTCAAACCCATGACCTTGTTGAGAAGAAAACTCGTACTCATGCTCCAGGAGAACAGAGTCATCTAGTGAAATAAATACAGCCTTGTGCGAGATTAGAACGGGAGATTAGAGGTGCTGAGCACTCTGGTCTCTGCTATTACCTGGCCGTAATATTATTCCTGAAAGTTACAGTGCTCAGCATAAATGAGTACACCCCCTTTAAAAAGTACAAATTTAATCTGTAGCTCAATGTAAAAAAGAACAGTTTCCTGGTTTTTCACAAGGCCGGATTTTATCGAACACTTGTTTAACTCCATAAGATTAATATGATAACTTAGATCACAATATCTTCATCCATCCATCCATTGTCTGAACCCGCTTGTCCATGTAGGGTCGCTGGGGGCTGGTGCCTATCTCCAGCGGTCAATGGGCAATCAGGCGGGGTAGACCCTGGACAAAGAGCCAGTCCATCACAGGGCAACACAGAGACACACAGGACAAACAATCATGCACACACACACACACACACCTAAGGACAATTTAGACAGACCTATCAATCAAATCAAATCAAATCAAATCAAAGATACTTTATTAATCCCAGAGGGAAATTAAGAGTTTCAGAACACACAATTCAGAGATCAGACATACATGGGCAAGACACATGACAAGAATTGGTGACTGTGGTCATTCGTAACCCTGAGTCGCGCTACCTTATAGAGATAAGAGGGTTACATGAGGATTGGTTCAGGTGGAGGGAAAAAAAGGTACTTCAGAGTTACCCTCCACAGGGAGGGCAGCTTTGCTCTGCAAAAAAACACCTCAACAGATATGCAACAGACTTCAGACAACACAAGTGTCCACTAGGTGGGGCGGTGGGTTGGGACACTTCAGTTCCTGCAGCCACGATAAGCAGCACATGTCACTTCAGTGTGGATAGGGGGAGGAGCATTGAGGGTTGGAGGGTTTCAGTGACCCTGGAACATTTCAGCGGCCTTCCCGCAGTCCCGCCCAGGCTGGGAAAGGAGACAGAGTTGAGTTTCCATAGCGATGGCACATTCCACATATCTTCTGAGGGGGAGTTTTCGTTGGAGCCTTGCTGGCTCAGGGGCGCCAGATTCCAATTAGAAATAGTTTTGGGGCCAGACAGAGATAATTTCCTCTCTGTCTTACAGTTTGTTGGTCCTCACCCTCTCAAAATCCCAATAATGGACATTAATTTATCCCAATCCATGCTGATTCGTCCACTCTCTCCTTGATGGCATCCATCTTTTGTGCCAATAATGAATCTCGGCCAAAGTTCTAAGCTTACGATTCATCTCGACAATCATGTGAGTCTGTGAATTCACAGCGCGGTGAAAACCATCTCTGAGCTCCGGGATCAGGCCAATATTCCTCGACAGCTCGTTAATTTTCCGGTAAGCCAGGTAGCCTCCAAGGCCAAAGAGCAGAAAACCCGACACCAACACCACAAATATCCACACGTCTTCAGAGTCCTCCACAGACAGCTGAGATAAACAAATCAAGTTCCACTGTTTCCAGGAGTCCATGATTGGATGGAATGGATGAATGATTCGCTGTAGTGTGAAGCGCTTTTGAGCCCTGAATAAAATCACACTGATCTGCTTTTACGACAAACAGAAGGCCTAAATTTGTCACATTTACATTATTTTTCTTTCATTCATCTTTTAGTTATTTAACTTTATTTCTTCCATTATGTCGTTGAAGGTGACGGGAAACAAACGAGTAAAATTCTCCTCACAGTGAATCAAAAATGAACGTCAGATGATGATTTATTTTATCTTTAACAAATGTCAACAACACAATTCTATTTTACAAAAATCTAAAATAATGTCCAGAATAAGGAAGCATTTATAATAAAGCACATGAATAAACCTTCAGTTTGATTCTACATAAATGACACGAAACTTCCCTCTGAGTTTGGTTATCTTGGAGGAAACGTCGACACTGTGGGAAGAGCACAGAAGAGGAAGTCTCACTTCCCTGTAGTTACAAAAACGTGTTCAGTAAACTCCTTACAGGTGTGCTAGTTCATGTTGAGATGTGTCCACCTGTCAGGTAAACATAGTAACAGTTTTTAACTCCATTAACTTAACATAACAAGCTGCTGTCATGCAGGATTCACGAGGCACTTCTGCATCTTCAGAAAAAATAAAGTGCTCCAGAGTCCAGTCCCAGGTGTGCTCCAGTCCCAGGTTTGCTCCAGAGCCTAGACTTGGGTGTGATCCAGAGTCCAGACTCAGGTGTGCTCCAGAGTCCAGACTCAGGTGGGCCATAGAGTCCAGACTCAGGTGTGCTCCAAACCCAGGTTTGCTCCAGAGTCTAGACTCAGGTGTGCTCCAAACCCAGGTGTGCCATAGAGTCCAGACTCAGGTGTGCTCCAGACCCAGGTGTGCTGTAGGGTCCAGACTCAGGTGTGCTCCAGACCCAGGTGTGCTGTAGGGTCCAGACTCAGGTGTGCTCCAAACCCAGGTTTGCTCCAGAGTCCAGTCCCAGGTGTGCTCCAGACCCAGGTTTTCTCCAGAGCCTAGACTTGGGTGTGATCCAGAGTCCAGACTCAGGTGGGCCATAGAGTCCAGACTCAGGTGTGCTCCAAACCCAGGTTTGCTCCAGAGTCTAGATTCAGGTGTGCTCCAAACCCAGGTGGGCCATAGAGTCCAGACTCAGGTGTGCTCCAGAGTCCAGACTCAGGTGGGCCATAGAGTCCAGACTCAGGTGTGCTCCAAACCCAGGTTTGCTCCAGAGTCTAGATTCAGGTGTGCTCCAAACCCAGGTGTGCCATAGAGTCCAGACTCAGGTGTGCTCCAGACCCAGGTGTGCTGTAGGGTCCAGACTCAGGTGTGCTCCAGACCCAGGTGTGCTGTAGGGTCCAGACTCAGGTGTGCTCCAAACCCAGGTTTGCTCCAGAGTCCAGTCCCAGGTGTGCTCCAGACCCAGGTTTTCTCCAGAGCCTAGACTTGGGTGTGATCCAGAGTCCAGACTCAGGTGGGCCATAGAGTCCAGACTCAGGTGTGCTCCAAACCCAGGTTTGCTCCAGAGTCTAGATTCAGGTGTGCTCCAAACCCAGGTGGGCCATAGAGTCCAGACTCAGGTGTGCTCCAGAGTCCAGACTCAGGTGGGCCATAGAGTCCAGACTCAGGTGTGCTCCAAACCCAGGTGTGCCATAGAGTCCAGACTCAGGTGTGCTCCAGACCCAGGTGTGCTGTAGGGTCCAGACTGAGGTGTGCTCCAGACCCAGGTGTGCTGTAGGGTCCAGGCTCAGGTGTGCTCCAAACCCAGGTGTGCTGTAGGGTCCAGGCTCAGGTGTGCTCCAGACCCAGGTGTGCTATAGAGTCCAGGCTCAGGTGTGCTACAGAGTCCAGGCTCAGGTGTGCACCAGACCCAGGTGTGCCATAAAGTCCAGACTCAGGTGTGCTCCAGAGTCCAGGCTCAGGTGTGCACCAGACCCAGGTGTGCTGTAGGGTCCAGGCTCAGGTGTGCTCCAGACCCAGGTGTGATGCAGAGTCCAGGCTCAGGTGTGCTCCAGAGTCCAGGCTTGGGTGTGCTCCAGACCCAGGTGTGCCATAAAGTCCAGACTCAGGTGTGCTCCAGAGTCCAGGCTCAGGTCTGCTGCACCTGAAGACCGAAGGTGCAAGGTTTAGCTGAAATATTTCGAGAGTAACTTGATTTTTATTGTATCTGCTCTGTTTATATTTCTTCCGCCAAGTAAATTGGCTTTTTGGAGGCCTTAACATTCCCGAAAACTCAGGAATTTTTGCACACATGTCAGGCGTGGTGTAAAATTTGTATTTTCAAGGTAAAAAAAAAATCGCAATAAAACTAGCTCCACAGCGCCCCCTAGAATGTGAACCCCCCCCATAATACTTTGTTTGTCGTACGGTTATGAAATTTTGTACACTTGTAGTACTCAACAGTCCAACCAGAAAAGCCTCTTGCAACTATGGTCAACATAAAACAGGAAGTCGGCCATTTTGGTTTGAAGTGGTGATTTTGACCCCATTATGGCCGTTTCTAGGGTCCGCTTCTGATTGATTTACTCGATCATTTTTCGCACGGTCTTGTCTAAATTTGTGGGAAATTCCTCAGAAGGGATGGGCGATCAAATAGAAAAAAAATAAAACAGTCTTTTTGTATATGCTGAAGGGCCGTGGCCAGGCCTCGAAGTTTGACTACTCACCAAAAAAATATAAATGGCTATAACTTCATACCCGAATAGAGTAGAGTTACAAAAATTTCTGTGGTCATTTGACATCCAGCCACAAACTAAACTGAATGTTGGATAATGACATCACGCAAGTGGTTTTCGCACACGTCGTTTGGAGAGTGACGCCCCATCGCCCTTGTCAACGATTGCCTTCAAACTTCTGTTATTTACTCTTAAGACAAAAGGGGAAATTTTTCAACCGTCGGATTTTTCAAAAGTTGAAAGGTGTGGGCGTGGCTAAGCCTCAAACATTGACCTTTCGCTACTAAATTCATTGATGTAATAACTTCCATGCACATGATCAGATCTATATCAAACTTTGTCTACGTGATCACTGACCACATGTCAAGACAATGACAATGTGGATAGCTGACATCACATAAGCCCCGACCCCTGACAACAGGAAGTCTATTGTTTTGTGGTGAACAGTGTTGGGCAAGTTACTTCAAAACTGTAATGCATTATTTATTACTTGTTACCCTCATTTTCATGTAATTGATTACATTACAATATTACTGATTTTAAAATGTAAGGCATTACACTACTTTTGCATTACTTTCACCAAAACAATTTCAATATGAATCAGGTCATGTGATGCTCAGTGAACTCATGACACATGCAGAGGAAGGTGATGTGGTGTCTGAGCTAGGATTGCTGTTAAAAACAGTTCTTTAAAATGATTGTTTATTAAATAAAAGCAACAACAATCTGTACTCTCAGCACGCTGCCATCTTAGATTAACTCAGCAGGATGTGAGGTGGTGGGGAATCCAAGCCTATTTTGCCTTGGTCCCCAAATGCCTTGATACGGCCCTGGATGTGGGAATGACTTCTCGGGTGATCTGATTCTATCACATGTATAAGTTTTAAATGCTTATATATTATTGCTTTTCACTGGTAAAAATGTGTACTGGGGATAAATCTACATACTTTTTTTTTCTTTTCAAGCACTTTGTTTTGTTTTCTTGGTTTTATTTGAATAATTTCCGGCCCTTTCTCTCCCTAACCTTCCTGCATGCTGCATGTTTTCTCCGTCTTCCAGAAAAAACTGTTTCCTAGATTTCCTACTTTCTAACTAATCAGCCAAAAGGATCTACCGAATGCAAAAAAAAAAAAAAGCTTAATTTGCACTGCGCTCCAGCAGCAATGAGTGGAAATCACCGGGCGAGGGCACAGATTATGAACTCAGCTGAGGCAAAGCACATCAGAAAAGTACAGAGAATATGGGTTGATATGAACGATCGCAAGTGAATTATTTTGTTTTGGTGGAGCGATTTTATGAACATAGCAGCGGCCGCGCGCAGGACGCAGCTGGAGTATTTGAGCCATTACCGCTGCGTCCTCTCTGCTCATAGAATGCCCGCAAAGCGGAGTCCATAAATGACGTCATATATGTGGATGCCGGATCTTTATTTTGGGCTTTAATTTTTAAGAAACCCACATCTTGATTCTGGATTTAAAAATGCGTTGTAATTACCGCGTTACTGACAACTGTACCGAGTAAATATTACCATTTTCTTTCCCTGTAATGCCTTACATTACCACATTACAGCAAATGCATTACAGTAATTACGGTAATTACTTTTGTACCGCGTTACTCCCAACACTGGTGGTGAAATGCCCATATTCGCCCCCTCTAATTTAGTCAACATGACTCTAACATCATAGACTGTCTTCATGATGCTGTAATGACCATTCAGTTCTGATAGCTTTCCAGATAGGGAGGGGCTTTGATGCCATGGTGAATTCTGGGGTAACGCCGTGACCTTACGTTTGACTGTAACTTCCACAAACAACCTCCGAACTGCACGAGACTGAACATGGCAATCAACAATCATGCCCTTTAGCCAATGAGGCACAAACGGTTGGTGACCGTTGTATAATATCACCACAGCACCCCCTACACACCTTTAAAACTGTAATAACTCCAACAGACGAGGTTGTAACTGCACCAAACTTGCTATGTGTCATCACACAAAGGCACCCAACACAATCCTGTGGTCATTTGTTGATATCATTTTAGCTCCGCCCCCTGAGAGACATTAGGCCCTGAATAACACATGCATGATGCACTTCACACCAAACTACATGCAAATGATTGTTGTGAACCTACAAACTGCTCCATGGGATATGTTCCTAAATTTGGGACAGCGCCCCCTAGATACAATAAAACCTTTAACTTTTACAAAAAGCTCCAAACTATATCAAACATGGTGGGAGTCATCACACAACTGCAATCAACACATGTATGTTCTCACTCGTTCAAATCACTTTAACTCCGCCCACTTAAAGCTTTTTGCCTCTAGATGGCCCATGCAACGTTCGATTGATGCCAAATTAACAGGAAACCATCTTTGATGACCAAAGATGACCTCTATGAGATTTAGTTGTAAATGGTCACAGCGCCCCCTAGATAGGTCCCCCTAGATAGGTCATCACATGACTGCACCAAACACATTGATGTGGTTGTTGGTTCAAACCCCTTTATCTCCACCCCCTTTCAGCTCCCTGGCTTTAGACAACACACACGTCTGATTTGTGCCAAAATAACAGAAAACCACCTTTGTCAACCCAAGCTGACCTCAATGGGATTTTTCTGTAATTGGTCGCAGCGCCCCCTAGATAACTTTAACCTTCAATAACTTCAAAAAACGTAGTCAGAGTAGCATTAAACTTGGTCGTTGTCATCACACCACCAGTGTGGTAAAGATAGAGTGTCCCCTAGTGGTGAGATGTGTAATTTAATGGTGGGCTCAGAGAGGAGACGCTGATTCAGGGTGAGGTGCGAACGAGGACACCGTTCATGGTTTCTGGTGTCGGAGTGGTCGACGTTTATGTTCCACGGACGTGACCGGGTGCACCGGGCTGCCGGCCAGGCTGGAGCGGCGCGGACTGACTGGATAAAAACGTGTTTGGAGTCAGCCCCATCCAACATGTCCGCTGCAGCAAACAGCGTTAAAATTAGCTTGAGAGAGCTAACAGATCACTTCCCAACATTTGATCAAACAGCTATACCCCCATCGTTTCTCATCGTCACGTGGTTCCTTTTTAGAACTCTGGCTGAAAAGCAGAGAGTGATGGGAATTCTCTCGAGGAATTCCAGGACTTATGGAGGTTTTTAAGACCTGAACAAAGTTTGTGAAGATCTTTAGTCCTGCTGGGGAAGAATCGAGGCTCAAAAGTCTTTAAAAGATCTGTTTACAAGTATCCACTATGGGACTGTGGATTTATTTCAGTACAGGGATAGGGTCTATCCATAGTTAAAGAGGAATTCTGCCCAATTCCCTGTGAGGCGAAACCCCATTCCATCTGAAGATCTTCTCTAAACTGGTCTTTTTACAGGTATTATAGAAGCCGTCAGTCAGTGTGAGCTACAGCACGTCAGTGGGACTGGTGCTCAGGGGGAGCGACAGCTTCCTCGGGTTCTTTAGGAAGCTCTGCCGCCCTTCGCTGCTCCTCCTCTCCATGACTGTTGCCTCTGATGCGACTTGCACAGTGTTTGACTCCGGCTTCAGGCTCATCTGGGCCCGAAACGCCTTGCAGAAGATGAAGTAGATGAGGGGATCCAGGCAAACATTGAGAACTGAGACCACAATAGTCATTTCCTTCAGGTAGAAGAACCAGCTGAAGGAGCACCAGATGTGTTTCATGAAGGCGTAGGGAAGACGAACCAGATGGTAGGGGACAAAGCAGACGCAGAAGACACTGACCAGCACCAGCATGTTTCTGCGGGACTTGGCCAGCTTCTTGGAGCTGGAGGATGCTGGCTGGTTCTCCTGGGCCTGTGCCAGCCTGTGGGAGGTTCTGTTGTAAAGGTAAACCAGCGACGCGAGGAAGAAGATGAAGATGATGCCGGAGAAGCAGTGGATGACCTTGTACAGGACGTTGAGCTGCTTACTGTGCAGGACATCACAGCTCACCATTCCTGGAAGATGGTCCTGACGCTCCTGGGTACTGAGCGAGAGGATCATGTAGGTAATGGTCATAGCCACAAGGACACTCCAGGTTGCTATGGAGATGATGAAGGCAGTCCTGGTTTTCAGCAGGGTGTGATTCCCTAGAGGGTGGATGATTTTTATGTACCTGCAGGGAGAAGAAAGGTGTGGGTTCAGTCAGGGACCAACATTTGGGTCAAAACAAACCCTTCAGAGTCCAAAACCCATCCATCACTAGCAGCAGCTTTTCCTGCAGTCATGTTGACTGGTTACAGATTATTAATATGTGTCGCTGTGAAAGTTATAAACAGTCCTTATTTTAAACAGCTTCCTGAACAGCCTCTGCTCAGAGAAATTGAGTTTACATCTTCTGGAGTGATGGGCTGACGGCTATCTGAGGTGTGTCTTGAATCAGCTCCGGCCTCCTCAGTCTTACACACTGTCACTTTCCCATCACAGGCTCATGTAAGCGGGAGAATGAAGAACTCCTGGATGAAGAGCTAGCTGCTGTTGCTGTTTATGTTTGTAAACAACCTCAGAATTCCATTTTAATAACCACAGAGTTCCGTGTAAGACTTCCAAGCAAACCGCCCCGTGACATAAACCCTCTCGCTGGTGTAAAGCCTACCGAACGCATCCTGTGAACCACTGAGAGATTTAAGAGATCAGAGCTGATTTCCAGTAGCCTGTCAAGCCTTCCTATACACGTGTGTGAATATATCGTCTGGCCACGGTCAGCTGAGGGTTCTCAGTCATGGGGCAGGATCTACAGTTGTCTTTCAAATAGTCTCACCGCTACAGATATTAGTCAACGGGGCAGTCCGCCATACTCCATCAAAAAAGACGCAAATACATAATTTTTCTAAAAAAAAATACTTAAGTACCTCTATCTGCTAACCTTCTCCAGCAAATCCCAAAGATTCTCACTGGGGTTAAGGTCTGGACTCTGCGGTGTGAGAAAACGATGTCTCATGCTCCCTGAACCACTCTTTTACTAGTTGAACCCGATGAATCCTGGCTTTGTCGTCTTGGATAATGGCCGTGTCATCAGGGAAGAAAGAATAACCTGGTCATTCAGGTAGTCAGCTGACCTCACTCTTGGAGCACATCCTGTTGCTGAACCTAGACCTGACCACCTGCAGCAAGCCCAGATCATAGCCCTGCCCCCACAGGCTTTTACAGTAGGCACTAGGCATGATGGGTGCATCACTTCATCTGCCTCTCTTCTTACCCTGATGCGCCATCGCTCTGGGACAGGGTCCACCTGGACTCATCAGACCTGTTTTCATAAAGCGATGGAAAAGCAAGGTAATTCAAGAAATCTGACTGGATGAATATTTAAAGTTTTAATGCATTTTTAAAGGACAGCAGCAGAGGGACTGATGTCAGTTTCAGTTCCAGTTTAAACTAAAGGAAGTTGGTTTAATTAACACATTATTTCTGTCAGTCACATCTGGAGCATGAGCGCTTCTGCTGGGAGGAAAGATTTGTTTCTTAAGCCTGATTCATGCTTCTCCGTCAGCTCCGCAAGGGACAGACACGCACGGACTGACAGAAGCGTTTTGCTCTCATACTTCTCCGTCTCCTGGAGAGTGTTGCAAAGCAATTCCCCAGCAGGACAGCAGAGGGCGTAGCGCTGTTCTGTGGTATCCTGTCGTGTATCGGTCCAAGATGGTGTATTTATATTGTGTTTTTTGTATATAAGAGACTTTTAACACGGACACATTTGTCTCTTATGCTCCTCCACCTCTTCATGCGCTCGCCACCTCTAAACCCACGTTTCCTGTCATTTCCGTCCACAAATAAAACGCTTGCTGCGCATCTTTTCACTCCTCCAGTCACGGGGGAATTAAACGTTCATGTTTTTAGAGTTTTTTTGCGAGGTATTCTTCAAGCTGCTCCGTGTCTGCCGCTAGTTATCCTCGGCTCTCTTTATGTTTTTGAGGGCGCAATGGCGGCGGTGTAGACGACAGCGGCGTCCTGACCAATCACAAGCTTGCGTTGTCCGTCTCGACTGACGGATGTTTAGAAAAGAGAGCTCGACTCCGTCCGTCCTTGCGGAGCTCTCCAGCAGGCCCGCAAGGACGTTGCGTGTCTCCGCACTGACGCAGACGGAGAAGCATGAATCAGGATTTAGTTAAACTGTTTCTACGACGCCCGACACAAGAAATCCAACCAAAGTTAAGCAGAAGAAGAAGAAGAAATCTTTTCTATAGCGCCTCTCAAGATAAAAATCACGAGGAGCTTCACAAAAACAAAAAAAGTAAAAATATAAAAAATAATTTAAAAAATGATTCAAATATGTTTAAAATGAGCAAAAAAATAGACAATTGTGATTAAAAATGTAAAGAAGGAGAGAGAGTGAATAGGTTGTATCTGCATGACTGTAGCCTCTGTGTCAAACTGGAGGGAAGACTTGATGTGAGCCCCTCTTTGATGGGGGGTCCCACAAGGCTCTGTGCTGGGGCTCATTCTGTTTTTGTTATGTACTGTCTCCCTTGGGGACATCTTCAAGAAGCATGGCACCTATGCTGATGAATTATAGTTTTATGTTCTTTTCCAATCCGGTGCATCCCTTTAGTCTGTCGTTGACTGCTTTCTGGATGTTGAGGCGTGGCTTGCTGCCAGTGTTTCACACCTAAATGATTCTAAAACAGAGGTGGTTCTTTTTTTTTTCTCCAACTGCAAACAATGGCGCCCCTGCCTGACATTTCCTATATTTGTTTACATCTCAGTAGCTCAGTTCCTAATCTCAGGATTAATCCCTTACTATGGACCTTCAGGTCCACTCCATAGCGTAGTCCTGCTTCTTTCAATTATGACGGATCACCAAACTCAAACCAACATTACCTAAACGGCATCTCAAATCTGTTATCCATGCTTTTATTCCTTCAGACTGGACTACTCAGACGAATCCCTGATGGGTGTAAAAAAAAAACTTCCATTGCACAGCTCAAGTTAGACCAGAATGCAGAAATTTAGAAAATGATTCAAATATATTTAAAATGAGCAAAAAAATAGACAATTGTGATTAAAAATGTAAAGAAGGAGAGAGAGTGAACAGGAAAACGGGAAATCAGTGGATCCTGAGGAAGGTGGAATAGGTGAGCAGGACAGCGGGATGAATCAGCTACCGGCGCCTGATGGATGAAAACAACTCTTCGTGGTTTCAGCAGACATAAATAACAAAACTGAAAATTCAAATCATCATAAGTTTTTATGAAAGGACGAGTGTAGACTGAAAATAAACAAACAAGAGTCTGCCGTTCCAGTGGCTGCTACTTGTCTTCATTCATGTCAGACGTCAGACTTTATTCACGTTGAACACAAACAGTTGGATTAATGACGCAAAAGCATCCTATCTGTTGTCTCTCTTTCAAATTGTGGAATATTTATTTGATGGCTATATTTGTTCTGAAAGTAAATGAAGTTATTTCCCTAATTTGATGATTGATTTTTAATCAGACTTTGTCTAAGAGTCCCTCTCTGATCATCTTATCTGAATACGAGTCAAACATTAAAGGTTCTGAGGTCTAAAGATCGTCCGACTCGGAAAAGGAAGTTGTCATTCTGTTCCCCTCAGCTCGACATTAACACTCCACATAGCTGTAATCCAAACTACTCCGGTATGAGAACCTCATGCCCCAGTCACACAAAGACTCAAGCCACACAAAAACACGCAAGCATTTGCAAATCATAGATAAGTTCTCACAGTAAAGCCATGAGCACACACACACACACACACACATAGAACCCAAAACAAAGATGCTTTTATTTCCTCGTGTTTTTGTTTCCGTTGATCATCAACGATCAGATTGTAAAGCAAGCCGAGACACATCCTGGAACCTCTAATGAAAACTGATGAAGTCTGAAGAATTTGAAACGTTTGGGCGGCTCATGGAGCGACATTAGGCAATGCTCACGCGGCAGCTGTGCCAAAGGCAGTTTGGAACGTGTGGTCTGGTTGCAAACATGAGTAGCAGCACAAATCGAAACACATTTATGGTTTTCTTAAGTTATTACTGCTCATTTTAACGTCATTGAGCCAGAATTGTGTAAAACTCCACCTGAACACACATTTAGGAACTACATGTCATTCTCTGGCCACTGCTGACGACGCCTGATTTATACTTCTCTGTGAGCTCCGCAACGGAGAGACGCGCACGGAGTGTCGGAAAGGTTTTCACATGCGAACTTCAGCGGAGCGTTGCTAGACAATTCCACGCCGGGACGACTGTGGTATCCTGCCACCGTGACACTCACGTATCTTTGCTGTGTTGAAATTCTAATTCCATCTTTTAGTTCTTTTTAAAACACAGAAAGGTTTTATTTACCTGCAACGTTTCGTTTGCGGCTACAAACGTCCTCAGAGCTGACGCTGATGGTGGCGTCACTTCCTTCTCCGTTTGTCCGCGGGCAGCAGAGGACGTTGTCGCCCTCTGCTGCCCGCTCTCCTCTCTCTGACGATGCAGTCCCATGCGCGACCCAAAGAGTAAACTCCGTCGTCCCTGTTCATGGTCCCACATCCACGTCTACTTATCTCTTTAGCTTCCTTCATCCATCTTTTGTATCTCTGTTGTTCGGTGTTTATGATCCTTGTGCTGTCCCAGTCCATTACATGGTTTTCTCTTGTGCAGTGATCTGTCACGGCTGACCTTTTTATTGTACTTTCTGCTTCTTCTGTTGCTGCTCTTGTGTGTCTTCGATTTGCCTCTTTCTCGCACTCCTTTCTGTGTTCTATTGTTCGTGTGTTGAGTTGGCGTCCGGTTTCTCCCTTCGTATGTTTTATTGCAGAGTTTGCATGGGATTTCGTAAATGACTCCATATTTACGTCCAGCTGGTTTCTTGTCTTTTGGGTGCACTGGTCTGTTTCTAACTGTTGTGTATGGTTTTGTTGGTGTGTTTATGTTGTGTTTTTTTCATCGTTGCTCTTATTTTTTCTGTAATGCCTCTGATGTATGGTAGGGTTATCACTGGTTCTGGTTCTTGTCTTTCTGGGGTTCTGGTACTTTGCTTTGGTTGTTCTTTTCTTTCTGTTGTTGTTTGTTGTTTTCCTTTGTTTATTGCCCATGTCGGGTATCTGCAGGTCTTTAAAGCATGTTGTATGTGTTTGTCCTCTTGTTTACGGTCTCTTTCTTCTGTTACCATGTTTGCTCGGTGATATAATGTTCTGATTACTGACATTTCGTGTATGGTGGGGAGTTCTGATGTCCATAATAGATATTGGTCTGTGTGTGTTGGTTGGATCGCGCATGGGACTGCACCGTCGGAGAGGGGAGAGCGGGCAGCAGAGGGCGACAACGTCCTCTGCTGCCCGCGGATAAACGGAGAAGGAAGTGACGCCACCATCAGCGTCAGCCTGACGAAGTTTGCAGCCGCAAACGAAACGTTGCAGATAAATAAAACCTTTTCTGTGTTTTAAAAAGAACTAAAAGATGGGACTCATGTATCTGGTCCACGATAGTGTTTTTTAATAATGTGTAAATTTGTCCTTCATTCTCCTCCACCTCTTTTTGCGGTCGCCACCTCTAAACCCACGTTTCCCGCCGTTTCCGTCCACGTTTGCTCCGTATTTTGTACTCCTTCAGTCACGGCTGAATAAACGTTCACAATTCCAGACTTTTCCGCAATGTTTTCTTCAATCTGTTCTGGGTCCGTCGCTAAATATCTTTTTACTTTTTAACGGATCTACGGCGGGTGCTGGTGACGAATTTGCAGGAAGTGGCATCCAGACCAATCACAAGCTTGCATTCTCCGTCACTTTCGATGGATGTTTAAACATTTTGGGCTCCATTGTGCTTTGTGAGCCTGTTGGAGAGCCCTTGCGCCGACGCGTAACAGCGCTACGTGTCTCCGTACCGACGCAGATGGTAGGAGTAGAGCTCAGGAACAGATCTCACTGCAGATGAAGATGCTGCTGCTGTTCTCTGGGTTTGGACATGTTGACCTGACACGCTGATGTCATTCCTACCTGTTGGCTGCAATGTAGCCCATGAACATGATGCTGGCGTACATGTTGAGATAGAAGGCAGAAGCACCAAAGTTACAGTAGACCAGCCGAATGTCGACGGAGTTGCTGGCGTAGTTCATGATTCTTATGGGGAGACAGAGGCTGATGAGGAAGTCTGAGGCTGCCAGGTTCTTCAGGTAGATGGTGACACTGCTGGACGCCCGGCGCTGGGGTCTGCAGAAGTAAACCCTCAGCGTGAAACCATTAAGGAACAGTCCCACCTAGGGAGGAAACGAGGAACTCAGACAACACAACAAAAATCGAAGATAAGAAGAAACCAGAGGCTCACCAGAAAAATCAGACTGTAGATGGATATAAAGAATATGTGGGCTGTTGGGTGAACGGGTTCACAGGACGTGGAGTTACTGGTGTTCATCTTTCCTGACTGGGTGGTATCGCCTGGATTATCTAGGAGAAGTGAGAGAAGTTGCATCAAATTCTCTTGATCCCAGAGGGAAACTCAGACATCCCTCGACCGTTTCAGCTCTTGGTCCTGTTGTCCTTGCCATCTTCAATGCCAGCTTAACAACTGCTGTGGTGCTCCATGTCTTTGAGCATGTGGTTGTCCAGCCAGTCTTGAAAAATCCCGGCCTTGACAGTTCAGATACAGTCTGTGAACCACTTAAAAAAACACCAACCTCACGAACATTTTTCAATCAGGTTTCAGATTGCAACACAGCACCTTAAGGTTTTAAACAACGTTTTTCTTGGAGACTGACTCTGGCCACAATGTCCTCCTTATTCTCATGGATTTGTCCGCCGCTTCTGATACAGTCGACCATGGCGTCCTGTTAACTCAACTCCAGAAGCTGGTGGGCGTAACTTGCTCTTCACTGAATAGGTTTAGGTTGTATCTGCATGACTGTAGCCTCTGTGTCAAACTGGAGGGAAGACTTGATGTCAGCCCCTCTTTGATGGGGGGTCCCACAAGGCTCTGTGCTGGGGCTCATTCTGTTTTTGTTATGTATTGTCTCCCTTGGGGACATCTTCAAGAAGCATGGCACCTATGCTGATGAATTATAGTTTTATGTTCTTTTCCAATCCAGTGCATCCCTTTAGTCTGTCGTTGACTGCTTTCTGGATGTTGAGGCGTGGCTTGCTGCCAGTGTTTCACACCTAAATGATTCTAAAACAGAGGTGGTTCTTTTTTTTCTTCTCCAACTGCAAACAATGGCGCCACTGCCTGACATTTGCTATATTTGTTTACATCTCAGTAGCTCAGTTCCTAATCTCAGGATTAATCCCTTACTATGGACCTTCAGGTCCACTCCATAGCGTAGTCCCGCTTCTTTCAATTATGACGGATCACCAAACTCAAACCAGTATTACCTAAACGGCATCTCAAATCTGTTATCCATGCTTTTATTACTTCAGACTGGACTACTCAGACGAATCCCTGATGGGTGTAAAAAAAAACTTCCATTCCTCACCTCAAGTTAGACCAGAACGTGTCATCCAGGTTTTTGACAGATACAGAGGGGCGTAAACACATCACACCTGTTCTCCGCTCTCAGGACTGGCTCCCAGTTTGTTTTAGACTTCAGTTTAAGGTTCTCTTATTTGGGTTTAAATCCTTGAATGGCTGCGCTCAGGAATGTTTTGTCCCTAAGGACTGTCTCGCGCCCTCACGTCTTCCACACACTTGCTCCTCTGCGTTCCAAAGTCACGCCGTAAAACCGGAAGTAAACGTGCCTTCTCAGTTTACAGTCCTAAGCTTTGAAATGATCTCCAACTCTCTGTCAAACATCACTGATCACTTTAAAAAAATTCGCCTTAAGACCAATTATCTTAATCTGGCTTTTAATTCATTTTAACTTCTGAAGTCGCTGTGTTCCCAGTGGTGTTCATGCTAAGGTTTTTGGTTGTTTTTTCATAGTTTTTCCATTACGAATAGAAATATAATAGATTTTATTTTACCGGTATATTATACTTCCACAGTGTCAAAGCTGCAGAGGGATCAGAACGCTGCAGCGAGGTTCCTTACCAGAGTGAACAAATGGGAGAGCATCGCTCCAGTATTACACGCACTGCGGTGGTTTACGGTAAAACACTGCATTGGGGTCAAGGTTCTTGTATGTACATTCAGGTCGCTAGCAGAAATTGTGCCACCTTATCTGTTGTCACTACACTTAAACATTCTCCCTCTCCTGATAATAACATTTTACTCTCTTTGACATTGAATGTGCTACTACTAGTTTACCCGTTTAATTATAGATCCACTAGGATAAATACAATGAAGTTTATCTCTCGCCAAACAGAATATTTACTAAGAAATCACAATGTAACCATAGAAACACTACTTGGTGTGTGCGTGCGTGCGTGCGTGCGTGTGTGTGTGTGTGTGTGTGTGTGTGTGTGTGTGTCTGCTCTGTCTTCTCCATCCCCAGTGAGTCGTGGAGGATGGCTGCTTATACTGAGCCAGGATTCTCTGGAGGTTTCTTCCTGTTAAAAGGGAGTTTTCCTCTCCACTGTCGCTACATGCTTGCTTAGTATGAGGATTGCTGTAAAGACTCTGACACTAGTCAGTGACTCGATGCAATTTGCTGGGTTCCTTATATAGGAAACTTTTTACTGATTGGCTTAATGACCTGACCTGTACTGGAATGTTTACTGTGTGAAGGTCCTTGAGACGAGTCTAGTCGTGATTTGGCGCTATATAAATAAACTTGAATTGAACTGAATTGAATTACTGCAGAACCCCCACCCCCACCCCCACCCCCAAGAAGATCACTGCGCTCTGCTGCCAACACCCTACTAGTTGTTCCACGAACCAAGCGTAAGAGTCGCGGAGATCGAGCTTTTACTACTTTTGCCCCAAAATTGTGGAATGGCCTTCCACTGGAAACTAGACTCACAGCTTCACTTGAGGATTTTAAAGCAAAACTGAAAATGCAGCACAGACCCACAGCACCCCGTTAGGCCTCTGATCTGATTGTTTTAACTGATTGTGTCAGTTTAGCTGATGCGCATGGCTTTTAGTCCTTGTTTGCATGCAGCGTTTAGCTAAATGAAGATTTTTATCTAGGATGTCATTGCTCTGGTACTCAACATGAGCTTAAGTGTAGTACATTTTACTTTGTATGCTGTATCACTTATTATTTTAATGTTTGTTTGCTGCGTTCAGAGCTTTGGGCTGCCTTGATTGGCAGCAGGAATGGTAAATGGCCTGTATTTGAAGGAAGGCGCTCATACACAAATAAATGAAATGAAAATGTATCCCACAGTGTGGAAATTCCCTTGTTGCAGCAGCACGTACACTCATAGGATAATTTGAAGAAAAAAACAATAACAAGCCCTCTTACGCTCTTTGTTCTCCAGTGGTTTTGGTCCCCTTATTTAGATGGGACCTGTTACTGTTGTTTTTATTGCTTTTTCACTTTGGGGGCTCTTGTGCCGGGTGGAAAAGGCTTCATAAACAAACTGCAAGTGGAACACTCAAGAAACAAGGAAGAGATTCATGCATCACTGACAATAAACACAGAACAAAGTCAGTAACGGGAAGTGGCTGAACACCACAGCAGTCACAAACATATTTGTGTCATCAGCATGCAAGACTGTGGTTAAAGCCGGGCGGACACTGTGTGACTTTTTCACCCGTAGCACTCAGCTTCAGCTCAAACTGTACGACTTCCTCGCAGGGCAGATCTCACGAGTCATGCGCTCACGCTGTACGACCCAGTTCTCGCATGCGACCTGACAGCTCACACTGTACGTCTGGTAGCAACACGTCGGACCTAAAAATATGCTAAAAATAGCAGTTTTTACTCAACACGTCAGACTTTCTTGTCTTGTTTTGCCTGTTGTCCTTCGGGAGTGCTGCAGGCGGACACATGGGGATTTATGGGGGTTGGATGAGGAAAACGAAATAAAGAAAGTAAATCTGTGTTTTGTGATCAGTTTAATTAGTCTGTCATGATCTCAACCTCCCTCAGCGTGTGCTGGGAGTCCCTTTCGGCACTGAGCCACTGACCAGTAAGTTCTGGGGTGTGAGTGTGAACAGGGGACGGTGGTGGTTAAGCACTCAAGGTTACGGAAGACTCCTCCAATGGGCAGAAAACTCTAAAGAACTAATTTAGCGTACTCAGTGGCCTAGTGGTAGAGTGTCCGCCCTGAGATCGGGAGATCAGGGGTCCGATTCCTGGTCGGGTCACACCAAAGACTTTGAAAAAATGGGACCCAATGCCTCCCTGCTTGACACTCAGCATTAAGGGGTTGGATTGGGGGGTTAAACCACCAAATGGTTCCCGAGCGCGGCTTGTCTGCAGCTCACCGCTCTCCCAGGGGATGGGTCAAATGCGGAGAATAAATTTCACCTCACACCTGTGTGTGTGTGACGACTAAATGGGACTTTAGTTTAAACTCCAGATTCAGTCCTGTTTGGTGGTTCTGGATAAACAGTTCTGCAGATCTTCTGATGGACTTTCTAAGGTTTGTTTGTTTGTTTGTTTGTTTGGACTTTGATTTTAGTATCTGAACATTTTCAGAGGATTGTTGTAAACGTGATTCATTCAAACAGGAAAAAGCTCCAAACTAAAGGGATGAGCCAGAGTTTGAAGAATGCTGTAATCCACCCGCGTCTTAAAAAACCACGTCTTGACCCCTCTCTCCATAGCAGCTTCAGACCCATCTCTAAACTTCCGTTCATCTCCAAGATCTTGGAAAAGGTTGTGGCTAAACAACTCACAGCTGCTCTTATTTATTTACTATTTATTTATTTAACATGTTTTTTCAGGAGGATAAACTGCTTGAGATGTAACATCTCGTTTTCGAGCAGGTCCTCCTACAACACAACCGATAACAAATAAGGTGGCAGAGTTAGAAAGTTGTAACAGATTTAAAAAAGAAAAAAGAAGGAAAGTAAATAAATAATAACAGTAAAAATACTGATATATATAAATATATATATATATATATACACATGTTAATATATGCGTACACACACACAAATATATACACATATGCATGGATACATAGATACCCACACATGTACATACGTATATAAATACCTATGTACACAATTAAATTAAATAAAACTGCTGTGAGGCACTCAAAAAGAAATAAGGGCAAAATACTACATCGTATTTAAACCTAAAGTGGAGTAATATCCCAGTTGAATACAAAGATTGGCAACAAAAAACAGCATTTTAGCCAGTGAATGCACAAAATCATTATAACAAAGATTAAACAATGCAACTACAGCTCGGCTTTACATAAGCACGAACAGTGCAGGAAAATTGGCAAATTGAAGAGATAGATTCAGTGCCGGAGTTTTTAAAAAGATCTGTTTTCGTGTGAAAAAACTCCGTTTTCGTGTGGATGACAGGCCAAAACGTAGAAAAATATCTACGTTTTGGCGGATCCCCGGCTACGTGTGGACAGGGCCTGAGACTTCAGACTAGAGGAGACATAAGTGGCAACCCCGCCACCCCTCGTCCCTCTATCCATTCTATATAAAACAAAGTTGTCAAGAGAAATATCATTGTCAGAAATGTTTTCATTCAACCATGTCTCAGATAACGTAATTATTTTTGGTTCATTATAACCAAGCCATGCTTTTAATAAATCAGTTTTAGGAAATAAGCTTCTTATATTAAGATGGATTATGTGTAACCCTTTACCCATAATAAGAAAAACGAGGTACAAAAATAACCCTCACAGCAGGCAGACACAGAAGAAAATCTAAAATGAAGATAAACAGAAAAAAAAGACCAAAATATAATAAAATTACACGGAAATTAAATGAGTTATCACTCATGGTCCAAAGAGCAATGGTCTCATATCTGAGCCCATGGCCTGCATCCTGCTCCAAGCACAGCCACCTAAACTAATAAAATTGCCATAACTCAACACGGTGGCTGGATTTTATCAATACAAATAAATAAGAATAAAGTAAGAATAATTTGACCTTAGACGAAGTTTGACTTCTTCACTGAACAAGAGGAGAAGCAAAAAACAAAAGGAATTACCTGCTCTGCGGAAGAGCCAGAATCTAATAATAAAAGAAAGAGGAAAGTCAAGTCCGCCCTGCGCAGGTGCTCGTACATCCAAAGCATCTCAGGGCATCTCAACCCAAAGAGTCCAAGTGACTTTCAGCAGCCACTGGGTCTGTAAAAAGCAGATGATTACCATCAGAGATGATCTTGATGTTTGCAGGATAAAGAAGAAAAGCTTGTAGTCCCAAGGCGCGAGCCCGGTTCAAAACCGGGAAGCAGCAGCGTCTCCGACGAGCTGTTCCATCACTGAAATCAGCAGCAAATCGAACCAATTTACCAGCAACCGACACCTCAGACTTCCTTGCCAGAGCCAGGATCCGATCTCTGTCATTCGCTCGGAGAAAACAGACCACCAAGGAGATCCTGACGCGCCAGGTTGTCCAACCCGCCGTGCCCGAGTTATATCAGGAGGAGATCCCGCCAGCTCTGGGAACCACACCAACAAGTTGCTCCTAAAATAGGATAGAGCATTGTTAAGCTCAATCCCCTCTTTTAAATTGAGGATCCGGATATTATTCCTTCTACTTTGATCATTGAGGGCAGTAATCTTCCTCTGGAGTTTCTGCAGGTCTGCGCTCTGAGCCACGGAAGCGTCCTCCATGCACCGCACCCTTTTTTGGAGTAAGGTGGTGATTTGTTTTTGAGTTTCAAGCTCTTGTGTGTGCTTGTCAAGTGTAGATCGAACTGAGTCAAGTTGAGAGTCAAGACTATCAAACCGATCCTTGGCATGTTTTTCTGCTTTGTCAAAAAACTTTTGAAGAGTAGACTCCAGAGTCTCCTTTTTCAGGATTTCCAGTGACACATCAGCAGCGTCGTCGTCAGAGCCCTTCGTTTGATCTTTCTGCTGGCGCTTAGGGAGGCATTTTTATCAGTAATATGGCTTAGTAATTCACCTTTTTCTCCACTCCTTCAAAATAGAACTTAAATTCACGTACCAAATGCAAAAGGTCAAAAATCCAGGTAGTTAATTAAATTATGCAGGAGAGACCGCAAGCAACCAATCATTCACTCACTCCGCCATCTGTAAAAAATAGAACATAGAGTTTAGCTTGGTGGAACCAGTTGACATAACTCTTCAGAGAGCATCTTCTTAACTTGGGATCTTAAGGTTGTGGCTAAACAACTCACAGCTGCTCTTGATGAACATAACATCCCAGCAAAACCATCCATTCAGCACAATATCTCAATCCAAAATGACTTCCTATCTCTGGCTCCTTCAAAGGCAGTTCGAAATCTGGGTGTTGTGATTGATGAACACCTGACCTTTAAAGATCATGTTGCCTCTGTTGCTCGTTCATGCCGCTTTGCGCTGTATAACACACGAAAGATCAGACCATACCTAACACAACATGCCACCCAGCTCCTGGTGCAATCTACTGTCATCTCCCGCCTCGATTACTGCAACGCCCTTCTAACTGGTCTTCCAGCCTGTACTGTGAGACCTCTTCAAATGGTCCAGAACGCAGCGGCGCGTCTGGTCTTCAATCAGCCAAAAAGAGCACACGTCACCCCTCTGTTCATTGAGCTCCACTGGCTACCGCTAGCAGCACGCATCAAATTCAAATTGCTAACACTAGCATACAAAGTCTGAGATGGCGCGGCTCCCATCTACCTGAATCCTCTTGCAAAGACTTACGTCTCGGCCCGGCCGCTCCGGTCATCACAGGATCGTCGGCTAGCAGTGCCTACACCACGCTCAGGACAATCCAGACTCTTCTCATGCATCGTTCCACAAATGTGGAATGACCTTCCAAGCACTACCAGAACAGGAGCTTCCTTTTCAATTTTCAAGAAACTCCTGAAGACCCTGCTCTTCAGAGAGCATCTTCTAAACTAGCACCCTCCCTGCACCCGTCCCCCCCTCTCTACTGTCCACTCCATGTTCCCTCCTCTCCATGGTTGATGTCAAGTTGTTGCTGTTGTTATTGTTGTTGTTAGCCTCAAGGGCAACATGCCGATTATCACTTGTAAGTCATTTTGGACAAAAGCGTCTGCTAAATACATAAACATAAACACCAGCACAGGCAAGTTTGGGTGAAGTGTCTTTCCCAAGGACACAACAGCAGAATACCCCTGGCGGGAGCTGGAATTGAACCCATGACCCTCCGATCATCAGGCAACCCACTCTACCACCTGAGCTGCTGCTGCCCCAGTTAAGCCAGATGCGTCTGAGTGGGCCCAGTCCAGTCTTGGTTTGGTCAGCCTGTCCTCACACGGCCACGTTTGTTCACACAGCCTTCTCAGGAATTCAGATTTTTCCAGGCGGGATAAAAGATGCACAGGGAAGTCCGTGGCGTCCTCCATCTGTTAGAGAACAAAGGTGACCGTGAGCAGCGATGCTTTTAGAGGCTTTGACAGGAAGCGCACTACTTCCTACTTGCTCACTGAGTCACGGCGCTGCCGCAGCTGGAGCAGCAGGTCCGAGCCGCAGTCAGATGTTTACCCCACTGCATCCAGAATGATGATGAATGGGTGCGGCAGTAGCTCGGGGTTGTCCGGTAATTGGAGGGTTGTAGGATCTATCCTGGCTCTTGGCAGAGAATGCTGCTGTTGTGTCCTTGGGCAAGACATTTCCCCCACCTTGCCTGCTGGTGGTGATTGGAGGGGCTGGTGGCACCATCATTCAGCAGCCTTGCTTCCATCCCAGGGCAGCTGTGGCTACAATATTGCTCACCATCTACAGCGTGTGCTTCGTGTGCGTGCATGGGTGGATTGCAGATGCATCTCGAGGGGTTGTGGAACCCAAGAAGACGCTTTACAAATACCGGCCGTTCACCATTTTACGCAGGTGGGAAACCACCGCTGGCCGATTCTACCCGCAAATCAGAGGCTCCCTCTACAGGTAGGCGTGAGCTTCAGCTGATCACGGAAAACGCACACGTGGGTCTGATGCTCATTAATTATACAGAATTTTAGGCTTTTAATACACTTAAACAGAAGAGTGAGAAAAAAATTCACCCCCCTCAGAGTTGTCATGAGTGTAAACTAGATCATTTAAACTAAAAACATGTTTTGGTACCAGGCTGTAAACATGTTTATTTCTGCTGTGAAATTGGTATTTTTAACATGGGAGTCAATGAGGATTTGCTCGTTTCTGACACCAGCCCTTAGTGGATGAGGGTGGAACTGCAATTTTTGGTACTTCCGGGATTGCTTCAATTTTTGAGCCGCATTGTGGGGGCTTGGTTACAACGAAGAAAAGAAGCTAAAACATTTTCAAAGGTGCATAAAATAAAGAAAAATGAATGACAGAAAAAATCTGGCACCAGGAACACAGATTAAATGATCTGATCGTACTTAATCCTCCTCCATTATTCATATAGCGCCTTCACATGGCCCAAGGACCAAACAAAGCGCTGCACAGCAGAAATAAACATAGAAAATAAAAATATTTAAAACCATTTAAAAACCAACAAAAACATGTAGATAAAATCTAGGTGGGGGAGTAAAAAGTGCAAAGCCACCCGTCAACGAGGCTGTTCTTGAGTAAAGACTAAAGAATAAAAGTGTGTTTTCAGACGGCTCTTAAACTTGCCGAGCGTGGCGGCCTGTTTAACACGTGTAGGTAGCTCATCCCAGAGCCTCGGCCGCAGCACCGAGAAAGCTCGACCCCCTCGAGATTCCAGTCTGTGTTTGGGAACGACCAGCAGTCCTGCTGTGCTGACCGAAGGTTCCTTGCGGGAACATACGGATGGATCAGATCCGATAGATAACGTGGAGCCAACTCATGTAAACATTTAAAAACAAACACCAGAACTTTAAACGAAATTCTAAAGGAGACTGGAAGCCAGTGTAGGGATGCCAAGACCGGCGTGATGTGTTCAGATCTCCTGGTACCAGTCAGTAACCTGGCTGCCGCATTTTGGACCTTCTGTAGTTTCACTATGGAGGCCTGCTTGATGCCTGCATAAAGCGAGTTACAGTAGTCCAGTCTGGTGGTAATGAAGGCGTGGATGAAAGTTTCCAGATGTTTACGTGAAACAAACAGCTTAATCCTAGCTATTCTCCTGAGATGGAAGTAGCAGGATCTGATCGTTCCGTTGACCTGGCTGTCCAGTGTGAGCTCCACATCCAACTTCACCCCCAGGTTGGTGACCACCGCCTTCTCAAAAGGTGCTAATGAAGGAGAGTCAATCCCTTGGGCACATCCATGTTTGTATTTCGGGCCGAACAGGATAGTCTCAGTTTTATTCTGGTTGAAGAACAATAAATTCTGAGCCATCCATAACTTGACCTCCTCCAAGCAGGAGGTGCTCTTAATAAATATCATAAATAAATCTGTAACGGGGTGACTCGAGCTGGGCAAGAGTTTGGATGTGGCGTGGCTTTTAACCCAAGCGCGGAGTGACTGACGCCGGGTTGAATGGACACGCTGTTTAATCTGGGAGCCGGGTACGCAGCTGTATTGTGACACAGCTGAACACGGCGACTCCTGGTCTGAAGCTGATCTGTACGAACAGGCAGGATTCAGAGATCGGCTGGTCTGATCTGAACAGGCTTCGTGATCTGAGCTGATCTGGTTAGGACTCTAGGTTAAGTTCGGTGAGAACGATGACTGAGTGAGCCGGCGTTGTGCGGCACTTCCTTATATAGGTTTGGCGGGTGACGTGAAACGGAAAACCTGGCGCTAGGGATGTTGGGTAATGGAGTCTGAGCGGCTCTGCGGTGCCTCCCTAGAGGAGGTTGATGGCTGAGCGGGAGGTTGTGTGACAGGACCCCCCACCCGAGGGACGGCCCCAGAAGTCCCAGAGCGGCGAGCCCAGAAGTCCGTTATGAGAGAGGGGTCCAAGATGACCCTCGACGGTTCCCATGAACGCTCCTCCGGTCCGTAATCCGCCCAGTCCACCAGGTATTGCCATCCCCTGCCACGGCGACGGGCATCCAGCAGGCGGCGCACAGCATAAACACCATCACCGCACACCCCACGAGGCGGTGAAGCGGGCACAGGGGGGGGAGCGAGAGGAGAGGTCCTGACCGGTCTCAGCTGGGAAACGTGGAAGACTGGGTGAACCTTGAGAGACCGGGGCAGGCGGATGCGGTAAGCCACGGGGTTAATGACCCTTTCCACGGGGTAAGGACCCAGAAACCGTGGGCTGAGTTTCTTGGAGCCGGCGGGCAAACGCATGTTACGAGTAGACACCCACACATTATCGCCCGGCTGAAAGGTCGGACCAGGCCGGTGGCGGCGCTTATGCTGGCGTGAGTACTCCGTGTTAGCTCGTGTGATGGCAGCCCGAGCACGGATCCAAGCGAGACGGCAACGTCGAACTAGGAGCTGGGCCGCAGGAACCTCCGTCTCCGGTTCCTGGTGAGGGAACAGAGGGGGCTGGTAACCATTACACAGCTCGAACGGGGAAAGACCAGTAGCCGAGGAGACGTGGAGGTTATGGGACATCTCCGCCCACAAGAGATGCTTTGGCCATGTGGTTGGTTGGGAAGAGGCAAAGCAGCGCAGGTACCGCCCGAGCTGCTGGTTGGCGCGTTCAGTCTGTCCATTGGTCTGGGGATGGTAGCCAGACGAGAGGCTGCTACTGGCACCAACCAGCCGGCAGAAGGCTTTCCAGAACCTGGACATGAACTGGGGCCCTCTATCCGAGACAATGTCCTGAGGGAACCCATGGAGACGGACCACCTGCTCCAGAAGGACTTCGGCCGTCTGCTTAGCGGTGGGCAGGCCGGAAAGAGCCACCAGGTGGACCGCCTTGGAAAACCTGTCCACGATGGTCAGGACGGTGTCGAGCTGGTTGACGGGAGGCAACCCCGTGACGAAGTCCAGGCCTATGTGGGACCAGGGTCTGTGGGGAACAGGAAGAGGGTGGAGGTCACCAGCCAGGGGTTGGTTCGGAGTCTTGGAACGGGCGCAGGTGGAACATGCAGCCATGTATTCATGGACATCCTTAGCCATGGAGGGCCACCACAGGGCCCGACGTAGGAATTGGAGGGTGCGGGTCTCCCCCTGGTGGCCAGCCAAACGGGAAGCATGTCCCCATGCTAGGGCCTCAGACCGGCAGGTGGATGGCACATACAGTCGGTTGGAGGGTGTGTCAGCAGGTGCGGGCTCGGTGGGAAGAGCAGCTCGGATGGCGTCCTCCACTGGCCAGTGAAGGGCTGCAACGAACCTCTGGGCAGGTAAAATAGGCGGTGGTTCTTTGACGGGTGCAGATTGGGCGTGATGGCGGGAAAGGGCGTCCGCCTTCAGATTCTTAGAACCAGGGCGATAAGCCAGATGAAAGTGGTAGGATTCGAAAAACAGAGCCCACCGGGCTTGACGGGAGTTGAGTTGGCGAGCATTCTGGATATGAATTAGGTTTTGGTGGTCTGTCCATATGGTAAACGGGTCCTGGGCACCCAATAGCCACTGCCTCCACTCCTCCAGCGCCCATTTAATAGCCAGGAGCTCCCTGTCCCCCACCCCGTAATTCCTCTGGGTGGGTGTGAATTTCCTGGAGAAATAGGCACAGGGGTGGAGTTTGGAGTCTGGACCGCGTTGAGATAGGACCGCCCCTGCACCCACCTCGGACGCATCCACTTCCACGATGAATGGCTTTGTTGTGTCCGGATGAACGAGGAGGGGAGCGGTCGTGAATCGGTGCACCAGGGTGCGGAATGCCTGTGTGGCCTCAGGAGTGAAACGGAAAGGGTGAGTCTGGTTGGATGACTTGGTTAAGGCAGTGAGGGGCGCGGCGATGGAACTGAAACCGCGAATAAAGCGGCGGTAGAAGTTCGCGAATCCGAGGAAGCTCTGGAGCTGTTTTAGGGAAGTGGGTTGCGGCCATTGGGCGACAGCCTGGACCTTCTGGGGGTCCATTGAAAATCCTCTTGACGACACGACGAAACCCAGGAAGGAGATGGTCTCCTGATGGAAGGCACATTTCTCCAGTTTACAGTAGAGACCGTTCTCCAGCAGCCGGGAAAGAACGGCTCGCACGTGTGTGATGTGTTCGTCCAGGGTTCGGGAGTAGATCAGGATGTCGTCAAGGTAAACGAACACCCACCGGCCCAGCATGTCCCTCAGGACGTCAGTGATTAGCCGTTGGAAAACCGCAGGACTGTTACACAAGCCAAAGGGCATGACCAGGTACTCCCAGTGGCCTGTCGGGGTGATGAAGGCGGTTTTCCACTCCTCGCCTTGTTTTATCCTGACCAAGTTGTAGGCGCTGCGCAGGTCCAACTTGGTGAATATAGCGGATTGGGACACTACATCCAGGGCGGTGGACATCAAGGGCAGAGGGTGACGGTCGCGGACCGTGATCTTATTCAGACCCCTATAGTCGATGCAGGGTCGAAGGCCCCCCTCCTTCTTTTTTACGAAGAAGAACCCCGCCGCTCCAGGCGAGGTGGAGGGTCGGATAAACCCCTGTTGGAGAGCCTCCGTTATGTACGCCTCCATGGCCTGGGTCTCAGCCGGGGATAAGGAGTACAGGCGACCCCGGGGTGGAACTGTGCCAGGCTGGAGCTTTATTTCCAGGTCATATGGTCGGTGAGGAGGCAGGGTGGTGGTAGGTGTCTTTGAGAAGACCCGGGCCAGGTCATGGTAGCAGGAGGGGATCTGAGAGACATCGACATCTGGGGTTTCAGGTTCAGAGTCAGGTTGAGAAGGTACATGGGAATGACAAGCCGCTCCCCAGGTGAGCACCCGCCCAGTTGACCAGGAGATCTGGGGGTTATGACGTAAGAACCAGGAGTGACCCAGGATCAGTGGAGATAAAGGGGCTGTGATAATCAGGAACCGGAGGGTCTCAGAATGGGGAGGTACGTCCATACGGAGGTCCACCGTCTCCTGGTGGATGGGATAGGGCTGGAGAGGAGTACCATCCACGGAGGTAACGGGAATGGTTCGGTGGAGAGCGGACAGGGGAATGTGTAGGCGGGCCGCCAGATCCTTATCCATGAAACAGTCCGCTGCTCCAGAATCCAAAAGCGCCTCCAGCTCAACGGGCCCCTGGGCGAGATGAAGTGTCACTGGGAGCATGGTGCGGGTCGAGGGGGTTCCGGCCGACCCAAGTAGGACCCCTCTGCTGCTGCCTACTTGGAGACGGCGTTTCCCGGCCGGGAAGGACAAGAGAAGCGCCGATGGCCCGGTGCGCCGCAATAGGCGCATAGCCCCTCCTTATAGCGCCTCTCCCTCTCCTCTGGGTTTAAGTGTCCCAGCTGCATGGGCTCATCAGTGAGTGGGCTGGCTGAGCGGGACCGATTGTTGGTTGCGGCTGCCGCGGGCTCAGCAGGTCGGCGCGTAAAAAGGCGCAAATCCATTTGGAGAGCGAGGTCGGCTGCCTCGTCCAGGGTTCCAGGGGTCTCCCGTCCGATCATCCCGTCTCTGATGCGGGAGGAGAGCCCTTCCAGGTAGATCGCCTTTAGCGCGTCGTCTCCCCATCTCAGCTTGGCCGCCTTGGTCCGGAACCGAGACGTGTACTGCGCTACCGTCTGGTTTCCTTGCCGGAGCTGGAGGAGTTGCGTCTCCGTTGACGTCTCACCACTGGGGGGAACGAAAACCCTCCTGAGTTCGTTCACGAACATATCATAGTCATTGCAGACTTCCGATTTCTTATTGTACATGGCGGCTGCCCACTCCTGAGCTCGGCCGGTGAGGAGGGAGACCAGCATCGCCACCCGGGAGCGGGGTGTGGCATATCGGTGTGGCTGATATTCAAACGTCATGGCTAACGTGGCTAACAGTCCTTCAGGTGAGCCATGCGTTCCATCCCATTTCTCCGGGAGGCTGAATATAGGTTGGTCTCGGTCTCTGGAGGTCTGCTGCTGCTGCGCAGCAGAGAGCTGGAGAACCACCGTGGCGATGGAATCCACCTTGGCGGCCAGGCGTTCCACCGTGACTTCCATCCGGTTGACCTGAGCACGCAGGTTATCAAACTCCGCTGGGTTAACTGTGGACTCAGTCATCCTGTAACGGGGTGACTCGAGCTGGGCGAGAGTTTGGATGTGGCGTGGCTTTTAACCCAAGCGCGGAGTGACTGACGCCGGGTTGAATGGACACGCTGTTTAATCTGGGAGCCGGGTACGCAGCTGTATGGTGACACAGCTGAACACGGCGACTCCTGGTCTGAAGCTGATCTGTACGAACAGGCAGGATTCGGAGATCGGGCTGGTCTGATCTGAACAGGCTTCGTGATCTGAGCTGATCTGGTTAGGACTCTAGGTTAAGTTCGGTGAGAACGATGACTGAGTGAGCCGGCGTTGTGCGGCACTTCCTTATATAGGTTTGGCGGGTGACGTGAAACGGAAAACCTGGCGCTAGGGATGTTGGGTAATGGAGTCTGAGCGGCTCTGCGGTGCCTCCCTAGAGGAGGTTGACGGCTGAGCGGGAGGTTGTGTGACAAAATCACTCTGAAACAAAACAAGGTCAGAAACATGAAGATGTTTCTAAAACATGAAAGTCTGAGACGTGACGAGGTTTCTGAACCACGCTTTAACACAATCTGGTTTCCTCTCTACGGTCGGATCAGGAACAATCCTAATTCCAATCCTAATCCGTCCGAACGACAGGAGCTAAAGTTGTGTGTTTGTTTTTCTGGATCAAACAGTAAAACGGCTTCTCTGTAGATTTCTTCTGACTGTCAACACTTTTTGACATTTCAGGGTTTTGGGAGCTTAAAAGGAAGCGAAGTGCTGAACCGCATCAAAGGTTTTAGGTGAACTGAGGCGTTTCCCCGTCACCTGCGAGGTGAGAACCCGCAACTGGGATTTAGACTAAAACATCTGTGGCACGTCCAAGTCCTCAGAGCTGGACCCTGTCGGTTGTTTCTGTTGTTTCATAAGTCTCTGTCAGCTTCTACTGCTTCTCTTGGTTCTTTTATTTTAGCACAACATGTGATCAGAGCATCTATTCAGATCAAACTCTAAAGACCGTGAAGCTGTAAGTGAGCAGTTACCTGCAGGACTCACCTGTGTGTGTGTCGGTGTGAATCTGGTGAGTGACGACGTCCTGCTGCACCGTGCTGACATGAGGAAGAACTGGAGAGTGTGGGCGAGACGAGGAAGAGCGTCGGTAGGGCGATGCTGATCGTTTGCAAGTCAAAAACTGCCCTCAGGTTCCTGCTTTCCTGGGGGGAACTTTGTTAGGTGACAGTTTAAGAGCTGCAAAGGAAAACACACCGTCGAGTCTGTGCCTGTCACCTGTCAGGAAGTTCATCAGCTGGTTATCGGAAAAATCGGCTTCTAGGAACACACACACACACACACACACATAAACAAAAAGCTAAACTTAGTTTCAGCTGTCTGCTCACCTGAGGATTCACCTCTTTAACCAGAGTTTTTAGCTTCTGGTGCAGATTGGTTCCATTTTCTGCTTCTTGCTTTTGTTGGTTTGTTGACTAAGCCTGAGATCTTTGCTTTTTGCTTCTTGTAGCCTCACACGAGGGGTTAAAGTTTTGTTTTCCTGTTTCTTAGTCTGACGCCAAACATGGTCTCTGGTCTGATGAAGGTCCTGGTTTAGACTCACCTCAGACACCCTGCAAAAGAGTCAACTGATATACCCTTCCATCTATAAAGTACATATTAAGAAGTAAATGTACTGTTATTGTTGTTGTTGTTGTTGTTGTTCATTCATACAAAGGGTTCTGGATATGTCCCAGGATAGCATTCCAGTATCTGGATAACTTCCAAACAAAGGCAGCCAGGAGGCATCCCCTCAGATGCCCAAGCCACCTCAGCTGAGTCTTTTGAGGAGGGGCGGTGGCTCTGCTACGAGCTCCTCCCACATAACAGACCTCTTCTCCTTGTCTCTAAACTTCAGACACGCCGCTTTGCAGAGAAAGATCTTTTTCACCACTTGGATCCAGGATCTCTTTCGTTTGGTCCTGATCAAGATCTCCTGACCAGTTAAATTTAAACAAGCCAGGTAATCCAGAGACTCCAGCTCCGCTCCTCCTGGATATGAAGTCCTCATCTGTTGGTCCACCTGCGCTGCATCCTATCACCGCTCAGGAACAAGAAACCAGTGAGCAGATCCAACCAAAACAGAGAATTCCTACTATTTTGTGGTTGGAAATCAAACAGCACGACTAACACTAAAGGAAACGACTAGCTGATTTGATGTGTTGCTAATGGTTTTTTTTTTTCACGAGTCAAAACTAAAATATTTAAAATAAACAGACGTTTCTATCGCCATCTAGTGGAGATTGTGAGAAACTAGAAAGAAAAATAGCTGACACCCATTTTTACCACAAGGTGGCAGCACCGAAACAGCTTCAGTTCAGGGAAAGCTGACAGAACCAGAACAAACTCAACGGATGCTGCGATGCGTCGGTAAGGTCCGCACCGACACAAAATTGGCAAGATATTATTGTTGATCAATATCCTCCAGCTCCGTTCTAATGACAATATCCCATCTGTGTGTGTGTTGCTGTCCAACTGTCAGACCAGGTCAGTTGAAATGGCAGAGAAACAAAAAACGGCAGACATCAGGTCGTTTTTTAATGCTCCAGAACGTCAAGTAAGTAGAAACTTAAATTTTGATAAAGACATCTATAAGAAAGAAATGAAATAACTATGAAATTGTTTCTAAATGGTTTCATTAGGCAAAGTCCAGTCACTTGAGCACTGGCAGCCAGAGCCTGTCAGACACAGGCACAGAGTCACAGGTCAGTCTCTTATAAGGACATACAGTGTTGTATGTAGAGAGCATTTTTTTTCACGTCTCCCCCCCCCCCCCCCCCCCCCCCAAAAAAAAAATTGAAATGGGATTTCCGCCCTTGGGTAAGGAGTAACAACATCCTGAAATATCTTGTGGAGAACACGAAGGAAAGCTACAAACCACGCAGGAACTGTAGTTTTAACATTTATTTATTTAAAATAAACTTGTTTTAAAGAATTGACGCAGGTAAGCCGCCGTTACTTCACTGAAAACACAGTAATTTTGCATCAATATATAAAAAATATAAACAGCAAAGCAAAGAAAAAAATCATCTGAATTATAAACATGAAAAAAAAGAAATGCAACATACTAGAGTTTAAACTGTCACAGACAATCATGAATCACAGATTCTTCCTCTGATTAAAATCTTGTGAACTAATAAACATTGTTTACATGAATGTGGGAGCGCCTGTAAATGTTTGTGTTTCCTAATCTGGTCCTGATGCAGCAGAAAGTCTCCTTTCACGCGGCCTGTAAACAGCTGCTGCTTGTTTTTTGCTGGTTCAGTTCCAGGTTGTTTATGTGACGGTGTGAGTGTCCTGTCACAGTGTCCCGATGGATCATGCGCCCTGGCTACTTGGCCAAGGGGATGTCCCTTTGGCTGACGCAGCGGTGTCAAACTCCAGTCCTTGAGGGCCGGTAGCCTGCATCTTTTTGTTGTGTCCTTGTTCCAACACAGTTGATTCAGCTGTGCAGCAGCTCATCAGGCTCTCCAGAAGCCTGTTAATCACCTGCTGATTGAAATCAGGTGTGTTGAAACAGGAAAAACACTCAAACATGTGGGATAGTGGCCCTTGCGGACTGGAGTTTGACACCTGTGGAGCGTATGGCTCTCACCCGGGAGTCTGGGGATCGAATCCCGCCCGGGCCCTCGTTTCTCCACCTTGCCACATTTAAATGGCTGATTTTAAATAAAACTCGTGTGTTCGGTTCCCGTTTATCGTCACGGTCCAATGAGCCGAGTTGTTATGACATAAAAAACCTTTCAGGTTTGAAACTCATCGTTTATTTTTCACAGTTTGACTCATTTTTCTGCATTGAAACAGGATTTAGTTTGATCTAGTTTCCATCAGTCGTTTTAGACAACATCACTTGCACAACCTGAGCTGTTGTTCATCAAACCAAACCTTTAAACAAACTCAGCGTGGACACATTACCACAAAGCCAGAGCAGCTGGGTGCTGATGAGGGGTTTGTGACGACCCAGCGGGGTCGATGCTGGGTCATCCGAGTCCAGATTCACCTCTGGTTCCTCGTTTCCTGAACAGATGAAACTAAATCTAAAAGCTGCTTTTGTTTACATGAAATAAACCAGTTGCACTTTATTAAACGTCACATTCAGTCTGCAGCTCAAAAGCTAAAACTCTTAATTCATTTGAATGGATGTTGTGTTGCCATGGTAACAGATTGGGAAATTAAAATGAGTAAAATTAGTAAATAAACCCTGAGCAGGAAAAAGACAAGTAAAGTTATGAAAATGTCTATGTGACTCTCCACTGACCTATTCCTCCCGTCTCCCTGCCTTTTCTTTCCTTGTCTGCTTGCTTCCTCCTTCCTTGCCTCCTGTCATTTTGTGTCCTACATCTTTGTCTCCTTTCTTCCAGCCTCATTTTCCCCTGTCTCCTTGTCTCGTCTATCCTTATCTCTTTGCCTCCTTGTCTCCTTGTCTCATGTCTCCTTTCCACTCGTCTCTTTGCCTCCTTGTCTCCTTTCTTCCTGCCTCCTTGTCTCCTGTCTCCTTGTCTCCTGCCTCCTTGTCTCCTTTTTTTCTGCCTCCTGGTCTCCTTTCTTCCTGCCTCCTTGTCCCCTCTCTCCTTGTCTCATTTCTCCTTTCTGCTCATCTCTTTGCCTCCTTGTCTCCTTTCTTCCTGCCTCCTTGTCTCCTGTCTCCGTGTCTCCTTGCCTCCTGGCCTCTCCTAGATGTTGCTGAGGCTCTGGGCAGTCGTCAGGGATCTTCTTCTTTCTTTTCTTGACAGTTTTCTCAGCAGTGACTCTCTGAAGGTCTGACACATCAGGAAGTAGATTATGGGGTCGAGGCAGACGTTCAGCGCAGACAGGAAGAGGGTTCCCTCCTTCACCTGGAACAGTAGGAAGCGGGCGTTCCAGCTGAAGCCCGACTTTGGCCTCTGGCTCAGGGTGAAAGGCACTCGGCAGACGTGGTACGGCACAAAGCAGATGAAAAACACGGCCAGGATGATGAAGATGCTACGGTTGGACTTGCGGCAGATGTCTACATTGTCCTGACGCATGCGTCGGTACGACTTATATACTTGGTGAGCGATGGAGGTGTAGGAAAAGGCCACGATGAACATCGTCACCCAGAACAGACACACGCAGAGCAGGTTAGACACCGTGTGCCACTGGACACCCAGTGGTGTCTTCAGCTCCATGCATTTCCGGGAGATCGGCTCGGTGGCGGCACGGCTCGTTAGGATGGTGTTGGGTAGGCAGCACAGGAGCAGGAGCCCCCACGTGACAAGAGCCAGAACCCGAGCAAAGGTGGCACTTTGCAGGAGCTGCAGCCTGGCCCCCGTGCTGAATCTGGACCTACAGGAGGACGTGGTGTTAGGGGTCGGGGTGTGGTGGACCACCTTAACGTAGCGCTCCAGGCTAATGAAGCCTATGAAGAGGATCCCCACGTACATGGAGAAGTAGTAGAGGACCGCAGTGTAGCGGCAGATGATGACTGAGAGGTACCAGTCACCGAAGCCCAGGTGAGATGCCACCCTGAAGGGGTAGGAGGACAGCATGAGGAGGTCCGCCACCACCATGTTCTTCAGGTAGACCACCAGCCCCGAGTCTGCAGGAACCCTGAAGAAGATCCAGGCAGCTACGGCATTCAGACACATGCCCAACACAAAGATGGTGGCGTAGAGCGGCGGGAGCACCTGCTTGATAAAGATGCTGCTGAAATCTGATTGGTTGGTGACGTGGGAGGTGTTCAGGTAATCCATACCTGGAAAACCAAAGAGGAGGGTCAGAGCAGGTCCAACAGAACATAAAAAATGCCCAGAGTTAAACCAGAAACACGGTTTCCGTCGTGTTTTGGATCTTTCTCTGTGAGACCTGGTCTTCAGGCGAAACCTGCCGTTTTCCTGTCCTCATCATCACCATCATGATCCGATTCATCACCTCCTGCTCTTCAGCCTTTTGTGTCCAGCAGCCCAGCTTTATTTACTCTGGACCACGTGCACAAACAGAAAGCATGTCAGACTCCTCTGTTTTACTTCCGACACTGACTGATCCTGGTCCAGCAGCCCCCGAGGCCCGGCTTCATCCACTCCTACAAAAACAGGATGGAGGACACGGGCCTTCCTGTCCTCGGGAGGTTCTGTTGTTTGTCAGCCGATTTTTGTCTGTTTTAACATAGAAAAACAAACTGAACCCATAAATAACACCAGGCTCTTTGTTCCAAAGAAAAGATTAAAGAACCAGGATTTTAAATCAAATAAATGAATAAAAAGTTTTAAGGTCCTTGATTTGACGGGAATCGGCTGTGGGACAAATAATCTCGATTCCAGCATTTGTGTCAGATTATCATCATGCCGACAGATTAGTGGTTGCAAAACAAACTCCTGTCTGCAGCCCGGTCGCCACACAAGAAGAGCGCCGGGACCGATTTACGTCTCAGCTGAAAGAAATACTGAACACCAAAAGGTGTTAAAGCTAAACTTCATTAAAGAAAATTACAAATCTAAAACCAAAATGTTAAAAAAAAAAGAGCCAGAAAGCTTCAGGTTCTGGCCTCGGAGCTTCACGTTGTCCAAACAGAACTTCAGTGGAGTTTAATAAACAGATCTGGGATCTGAGATGGAAAACACAAACACATCAAGATGTTTCAGGTCAGGAACGCTGACAAAGTCGAGCATTTTCCATCTGATATCACACACACACACACATTCTTGTATTTGTACCCATGTTAGGACTTTGTATTGACTTCCATTCATTTTAGTGAGTCCACAATGCCTAACCCTAACCAGTGTATTCCTAAAGTTATGTGTAACAAAAACTAAATTCACATCTTATCTGCAAACCTCACCCCTAGGGAGTACTCCGTATTAGGACCAAGTTTCGGTCCTAAAACGGACCATCAGTCATAAGAAAGTAAGTAAATATCCCAAATCCGGCCTTCACAAGGGTACAAATACAAGCACACACACACACACACACACACAAACACACACGCACCAAACATGACCAGTAAACCATTTGAACAACACTTAGAAACCAGAACCTTCACAGGTCTTGGTCAATGTTGCAAATGACCGTTCTCATCTGATTTGGAAGCTTTTTTCAACCATAACACTTTTCCCTCCGTGAGTGTGATAAATGACCCGCACTTGTATGGCGCCGCTCAGAGTAAGGACTCCAAAGCCCTTTACACTACACTGTATCATTCATCCGTTCACACACATTCACACTGGTGGGGATGAGCTACAATGTAGCCACAGCTGCCCTGGGGCGCCCTGACAGAGGCGAGGCTGCCGAGCACAGGCGCCACCGGTCCCTCCGACCACCACCAGCAGGCAGGGGGGGTTAAGTGTCTTGCCCAAGGACACAACAGCAGAATTCTCTGTCCGTAGCCGGGATCGAACCTGCAACCTTTCGATTACTGCTTCCCTAGTGTGGAGTGTGGATCTGTCTGAAGATCTGGAAATGGATATTTCATCGACCAAGATTGCTTCTGCGATCAGCGACAGGCAGAGCCGGACCAGATGGTTTTCAGGCTGACTTCTTCAAGAAATGTTCTGGACTACTCTCACCATTGCTGCTGTCGGTCTTTAGTGAGTCCTCTACTGCTCGATCGCTTATTCCAACCATGCATCGAGCTGTTTTTTTTTCTGTGCTTTTGAAGAAAAGATTAGAAAACAGCCCTTATGCTGTGGCTTTTACAGACCAATATCTCTCTTGAATTTAGATACCAAGATTCTTGCGAAGGTTCTGGCTCTGCACTTCAAAACCTTGCTACCTTCCACCGTTCCACCAAACCAGACAGGGTTTGTGAAGGATTAATAATCCGTTTTTGATGTTAAAGTCTGCTTAATGAGCTAAACGTGCCTGCTCCGCCTGACCAAAGCGTTGATGAAGCGGTACTCTCCCTAGATGCTGAGAAGGCGTTTGATCGGGTGGACTGGGACGACCTCTTTAAGGCCCAAATATAAAATTGTTATATTCCTCACCGTTGGCAGCTTTCTGTACCATTAATACTATTTCAGATTATTTCAATTTGAACCGTAGATCTAGACAGGAATGCCCACTGTCGCCTCTCCAGTTTAGTTGGCTGTTGCCTTAAGGCAGAACCCAGGTATCAGTGGCATCTCATCTGGGATCTAGTCATAAAGTCTCTCTTTATGCCGATGATATGCTTTTATATATTTTAGACCTTCTTTGTAGAATCCCACAGCTGTTGACTCTTCTCTGTACATCTGGTCAGATCTCAGGTTAACATTCAGGAGAGAAACGATAGCTGGGACTCTTTGGCTCGTTTCCATTTAAAAAGAAATCCAGATAACTAGATATTTGGATTACACGTGGATTTAAAGACCTTGTTGGGACTGATATTAACCCTTTATTGGCTACTCTTATACATGATATTATGCTAGCTGCATAAGAACGCCTTTTGTTGATTGGACTCGTTCCAATTACCTAATATTTTAATTTCTGTTTGGTCGTTGTTTGAATTGTCGTTGAAGATGTTTCTGTTGAAAACCTTTCATCGTTTTTCGTGATTGTTTTTCTTCTGAATTCGTATTTGTCGTTTGATTTTGGGCCACTTTGTCACTTATTTGATGTTTATTTAATTTTATTGAGTTTGATTATTGAATGGGTGGTGGGGAGGGGTTTTAATTCAGGTTTTATGTTCATTCTGCTTAAAAAAGAAAACTAATTTGATTGATTGATTGATTGATTGATTGATTGATTGATTGATTGATTGATTGGCCTGGTTCTGACCCAATAGGGCTCAAGTCCACCATGATTTCCTCTGGACATCAAAGTCTCCTAGAGTCTAATGTGAGACCATCTGTCTGGCAGCTGGAGGTCAGATAGAACCGGGTCATGATACAGAACAATGATCCAGAACAGCAGCAGATCCACAACAGAATCAGGATGTTGCAACGGTCCAGTCAGAGTCCAGACCAGAACCTGACTGAGTGGTGGGACCTTCAGAGAGCTTCAAGAAAAGTGGACCAGGACCTCTCCAGAACCCAGATGAAGTCCAACAGATGATTAACTGAACAGTTTCTGGAGGTTCTGCTGGATCAGCAGGACTACCATCTCGCACACCAGACAGAATCAGAACCAGTTCAGTTTATTTATAAAGTGCCAAATCACAACAAGAGTCGTCTCAAGGACCTTCACACAGTAAACATCCCTTTCCTACATAGGGAACCCAGCAGGTCACATCGAGTCACTGACTAGTGTCAGAGTCTTTACAGCAATCCTCATACTAAGCAAGCATGCAGCGACAGTGGAGAGGAAAACTCCCTTTTAACAGGAAGAAACCTCCAGAGAATCCTGGCTCAGTATAAGCAGCCATCCTCCACGACTCACTGGGGATCGAGAAGACAGAGTGCACACACACACACACACACACACACACACACACACACACACACAGTAGTGTTTCTATGGTTACATTGTGATTTCTTGGTAAAAATTCTATTTAGTAAAAGATAAACTTTATTGTCTTTATCTTCTGCGATGGACTGGCTCTCTGTCCAGGGTGTACCCCACCTGATTGCCCATTGACCGCTGGAGATAGGCACCAGCCCCACCGCCACCCTACGTGGACAAGTGGGTTAGGAAAATGGCTGGATGGACGGATGTCTCTATCTTAGTGAATCTATAATTAATTCAGCAGGTGAACTAGTAGTAGCACATTCACTGTCAAGGAAAGTAACTACTTGGTAGCTCTAAAAATATTTATTTTGACCAAAATAAACATTTTCATAAGTTAAAAAATAAAAAAGACTCACGGCAGAACCCACTTGGGGATTCTGCAGAACCAAATTATCAGAGAAGTTCCCCATCAGATTGCTGCTCAGGTGTGGGAAGCAGAATTTTACTACATAAACCTGAAAGTGTACATATCTGTCATGTTCTGTGTCCCTCTGTCCCCGTCCTCCTCCAGGTTCTCCTCTTATGTCCCATGATTATTCCCTCCTGCATTGTTCTTTCCCCATTTAGTTTATTGAACGCACCTGCCTTCCCTCCAGAGACCCCTCACACCCGTCACCTGTTCCCCTGATCACCTCCCTCTGTGTTTAAAAGCCCTGTCTTATCCCTCAGTGTTTGCCGGTCCGCCGTCGTGTCCACGCGGTTCTGTTCCCTCCCGAGTTTTGCCCGAGTCAGTGCTCAGTTGTGAGTTTTTGTTTTTGGATCGCTCGATCAAGTCTCCTCCGTTAAATAAAGGATTTACTTACTTACATCTGCTCCTGTCTAGTGAGTTCTGCGTTTTTGGGTCCTAACCTCCAGCTCAGCGTGACAATATCAGAACAAAATCAGCAAAGAGGAAACGGAAATAATTACAACACCAAAGTGGTTTTTAGACTCGGGTCTAAACCGGTGACTAATCTCCCAGAAACATTAAATCAGCTGTTTCATCTTTAGATATTCATCATCAAAACAGTTCTGGTTTGTTTCGTTTAAAAATCATGATTGACTTTAAATATAGAAAAAACTATTTTTACCTGAGAAATAGACTAGAAGAACAGCTGTAGTCATAATGAAGCTGTTCACTAACGGCATCCAGGAAGTAAAACCTGCAGTTTTAATTTCAGAAGAGATCAGAGGCAAAATGCTTATAAAGTAGTTGGAAAACCTTTACCACCTTCAGACTAAACCTGGATCATTAGTCTGTTTTACATCAAATATGTACGTAAGATCCATTAATACAAATTATTATGATCTGCTCTCGGTAAATTTTTTTCTTGACATTATGACTTTAGTCTCTTCTTGTCCTCCTTATTCATTTTCTTCCTCATGACACCAGTCCTCCATCATCCGTATCAGATTATAAAACATAAAACTGCTTCAGTCGCTAATAATCTGCTCATCAGCTGCTCTGAATTCTCAGAATTTCCCCGTCAGTCAGAAATATTCACTCTTTAGTTTTCCTCCTGCAGCAGTTAACCAGAAAATGTTAAATAATTCAAATATCTGACAAACCTATTACTAGCCTGAGCTGTTCCAGTGCGCGCGTGTGTGTGTGTGTGCGTGCGCGTGTGTGTGTGTGTGCATGCACGCTCACCTCCTGCAGGTCCAGCTGTGTGGTCTATACAGATGTGGTCCTCTGGTGATGTGAGCCGCGGGAGCTGACGGAGTCTTATCTGATGCAGAACTCTCTCTCTCTCTGTCCTCCCTCTCTGTCCTCCCCTCTGCACAGATACCACATGAATGTGACGTCTGTGTTCCAGTCGTGTGGTGGTTGGTCTGTATTATTATGAAAATTATTAAGCTTCCTTTGAAAACTGGAGTCGATTAGCAGCTAAGCTGAACCAAGTTGAATCTGTTGTTGTGGAAACGTTTTACAGAAAAACACAAAACTGAGTTCGTGTAGATAAAACACAACATGCACGACGCTCATAAAATGTATCATGTTGTTGTTGGTTTTGTTTTACGTTGTGTCAAAACATCAGGGCTCACCATCAAGGATAATAATAATAATAATAATAATGATAATAATAATAATTATTATGATAACAATAATAATAATGATAATAATAATCATAATGATAATGATAATAATCATAATTATAACAAAAATAATGATGGTAATAATAATAACAATAATAATGATAATAATAATGCATTTTATTTATGAGCGCCTTTCACGAAATACAAGGAACAGAGAGGTTGACAGAGGATGATGATCTGGGGGATGTTTATATTTAAATAAAAATTAAGTCACTCCCTGCCAAAGTATTACTCCACTCCCACTTCCTGTTTGAAAAATGCAACAAATGCTGTTGCCAAGCAGACTGAGAGGGCGGAGCTGCTAACAAATACACACAAATACAGGTTCACAATGACATTGCGATGTCATATGGTACCAGATGATGTCATTTGATACTTCTTAGCCAATAACAATGGCAGATTTAAATTAAAATGCAGTGCAGAGTTTTTACCTGAAGGGGGTGCAATACTGACAGTTTAAGGCAGAATATTTATATTTTAACAAAGATGCACCACAGCGCCAAATTATTGATGGCATCTGTCTATAGTACGATCAGACACTCATTTACATAGTTTATCAGCAAAAAAAAAGTAGATTTGGGGGTGACTTTCTCTTTAATCTGAGATTTTGAAACTCAGAGACATTCTTTGGTTTGTATTTCACTTATTTATTGTTGGAAGGACAATCATTATCAGTTAGTAGACAATAATTCAAAAATTGTAAAACAACTAAATATTATTACAATGTTAAATACATCATTAGGATAAAAACATATTAAAGCAGGTCAAAATGAATAAAGACAACGTCCCTCCTGTGAGGGCGGACTGGATGAGTAATGATCAGGTTGAAACTGGAAGTGTTTCCGATGTTTGTTTTTTTTATTAATCATCATGTCAGTTCAAGATTCAAAATCATGTTCACACACATGATTGTACAATGATGTCTTAGTGAACAAAACGACACACAATCATATAGGAAACAAAGAAAAGAGGAAGGGGGGTTTGCTTAACCAGAAGAGATAAACCTGAAGGATTTTAATAGTCTAATCCAGGGGCGTGTCCAGATCTTTTAAAATGGGGTGGCCCAGGTGAGGCACAACTTTGTGCATGGGTGGCACCAATGGTTATGCTTTTTTTTTTTGTTTTACCCCCAAGCCTTTTGTGGACAATGAAAAGCCTATTTAACTCATTCACTGCCATTGACGACTAAAGTCGTCATTTGCATTTTTTTACTGTTTGAACATCAGAACGAGCCGCGCTGAGAGAACAAACATCTCAGCCCTGAAGCTGATCTTCATCCGCATACGTCACACGTCACATGATCAGGAAGCAGACCATCCATGTATTAGGAGATCGTTTTGGGCCGTTCCTGTAAAAAAAGCGAGGCGCGAACCGGAAAAGCGTCTGCCGATCACAATTCAACAACGGATTATGAAAGAACGGATAACGCTCGAAACACGCGGCTTCTTCCTGATGTAAGAGGTGAGTCTCCGCTTTGTTTTGGTTGTTTTGGCATCAACATAATCCTAGCACGCAACGTTCTGTCACTCTTAAAAAAACAGTAAAAACGGTGAGAAATGCTGGCAGCGAAGGCCGTTAGCGATCAGGAAACGGCTGGCAGTGAACGAGTTAAAAGTAAATTAGTGTGTTGGCACCTGGGGTGGCCAATCAGATTCCAAGGGTGGCATGTGCTACCCCAGCCCACTCCCTGGACACGCCCCTGGTCTAATCGTTTTTGTTAACTTCTTATTGCCCATTTTTTCTATGGAGGCCACATAGAGTTTAAGATCAGTTTCTTTAAAATTATCTAAAAGGGATTTTTTTCCAGACCATTTTTTCTTATGAATATAGTAATTTGCCAAAATTATAAGATTAATTATCTATACTTCATCAGAGTGAAAGTTTTGATCATTAAACATGAGTAGAATCACATGTTTGGATAAAGAAGTATTTTTGGAAGTGTTTTAGATGTATCTGCTGCTTTTAGCCGTGCTAAAAGTGCTGCTTTTAGCCGTGCCGCTGGAGTTTCCTCCGCCTTCTTGCAGAATGGGAGGAAGAGTCCAGCAGAGAGGAGGAAGATAAGACACGCGAGGGGGAAGAGAAGCGTTCCACTAAAACAACACTGGATATCCTTCAAAATTATGGGATGCATTTCTTTCATCTGGCTTTCACAAAAAAGGTTTTATTGACGCAGTAAACTCAGAATGCTGCGTTCACTGTCCGTGGGATTTACAGCTTCAGTTGGTGTTGTCTGTTGTAAAATGTTATTGTTTTTTTAAGATATTCTTATTTTTTATTAAAGACTACTGCAAAAATTAACCACTCAAATGTTTTCTGTATAAGTTTGAGACTGTAATATGATGTGGATTAAGAATGACAATTCAATTATTTTAATAAAACAAATATATTGACATAAATTATTTTAGAGAAATCCCTGATTAAAACAGACAAGGCTATACTTATATGTGACTAGTTCCTTTTGCAGGTTCCAGATCCGGTGTGGTGATCCGATCCGGGTTTTCTCTTTTACTCCTCTTCTTCTCTGATCTGTTCCAGGCTTTACTCTCTTCTTCCGTCTGTTTGACAGGAAGCCGTGTCTAAACTGACCGGAAGCTGATTCTTTCCAAAAATATGGATTAAATCACTATTTCTCAGGGGTTTTCTGGGTCTCCGTGTTCTCAGAGGATGTGTACTCCGGTAAGGAGCGGAGACATCATCCACCTGAACGTCGGTGGGAAAAGGTGAGGCTTCCGGGAAGTTTCAGCTAAAACACAATGCGCGCTCCATGCTAACACAACGGCATCCGTTATCGGACGTACAGTGTTAATCAGTGATTTTACCAATTAAAGTCCAGAAAACTGAGATAAAATGATTCACCAAAGCCAAATAAACACAGTATTTCACTTTCACTGTTTCTAGCAGCTTTAACCCGGATTTAAAGGGTCAAACTCAGTTCGTAGTTCACTGATCTGTGCAGTGCGTAGCTAGCCATTATTTACCAACCAGATATTCTTATTACTTTGATTTTAATTTAATAGACAACTCTTTTTAGACTTAGTTAAATATAAATTTAATAATAAATGTAACAGATTATGTGAATCAAATGGTAAAATAATAAAAGTATAACGATGTTTAGTCCAAAAATGTGTGTCCGACAATGCTAGCTAAGATGGTTAGCGCTGTCATTGAGGTCGTAGGTACCGATGATCTGGATCAAGAGACATACCGAGTCATCTGATTTTACTGAACCAGGCCTCAGACCGGGTCATCCATCAGAACCATGTGTTGGTTATGAATGAGTTATTGCTCATCTCTGACGTTTGATCCCTGGAGTGTTTATTTAAAGTCTAAACTCTGATGTTTGTCTCCAGGTTCTGCACATCCCGACAGACGCTCACCTGGGTTCCTGACTCCTTCTTCTCCAGGTGAGTCATGACTCACACTTTATGGTTTTTGTTAGTTACCGAAGACACCGTTGTGAGGTGTTGCTGCTTTTATACAGATGATGCATTTTAAGACTCGATGAACAAAAGCGTGCACGCTTCAGTTTGGTGTGCTGAAGATGGATGGTGATGTTCTTTAATGGGAGGCAGCAGCAGATGTTGCAGATGTTACTTCCTCACCGCTGATGTTTGATCTCCTGTAAAGATTTTGTCTCTGGAACCAGTGTGATGTTGATGTTGTGTTTATGTCACCAGTCTTCTGAGTGGGCGCATCTCGACTCTAAAGGATGAAACTGGAGCTGTGAGTTCACCCATCCTGGATTATAACTCTAATCTAATGACGGTTTAATCTGATGTTGGTTTTGATCTTCGTAGATCTTCATCGACCGGGACCCCTCCCTATTCGCTCCTATCCTCAACTTCCTTCGAACCAAAGAGCTATATCCCCGCTCCATCAACGTACACATGCTCATTCACGAGGCCGAGTTCTACGGCATCACGCCGCTGGGTGAGACACAGGAAGTCGGAAGCTGACGCTTACTGTCAGAATGATGTTTATGAAGGATTTCAAATTCTAGAAGCTTTTTTTTTAACGTTATGTTATTTCTTTAGCTTTCAGGAAAAGTTCAGTTGTGTTTAGGTGTTTTAGGCTGTTGGTTCTGTTGGCTATCAGAACCTGGCCTGGCCTGCCAGACTCGTCCTCTGTTTAGTTCTGCACAGAGAAAGAGTCTGGTTACTCACAGGTAGAGAGGCACAATAGGGGCGGGACTAGGCAGCTTAAAAATAATCAATCAGAAAAAAGACAGAAATGGCGACTGTACCGCGCAACGCTGTAGTTTTTTAGCTGTAGTAAAAAAAAGAAAAGAAAAAAGGGCGTCTGGCGATGGCGCAAACATCTTTTTTTTTATAGACGAAATGTTTTTAGCGCTTCTACTTGTTGTGGTTTTAAAGACATTCGAGTCATTTAGAACAGAGGAAGGAGCTGCAGCGAACTCGGCGTTGTGGTGTGTGACGTACGCTGCTCAGCGCTGATTGGCTCGGTTAGAATTCTCAGGGGGCGGGGTTATTTGAATAGGAGCGTTCCCAGTTCCTGTCTGTGCAGAATTAAACAGAGGAGGAGTCTGGCAGGCCAGGCTAACCAGAACCGTCCCATCCTGTTTCAGTCACTTTGAGCTTCTGGTTCTGGTGGAGCTGATCCAAGTCCAGTCTCTTGTTTTTAAATCCAGGTGCATCAGGTGGAGATCGATGATGCTCAGCAGAATCGTGATCAGCTTTTTGTCCAAATCCATGACAGAACCACCGTGTTTTACTGCTAATCCTCCACTGGACGTGAATTAAATCGAACCCAACATTTATAATCTGAAATCACGTTTCTGATCATCCGTCTCATTTCTGTGTCATTTATAAAAAACAGATTTTTGTTTTCTTATATCACAAAAATGTTCCAGAAAACATGGATCTGAACTCTGAAGGACCAGGGATCTCTTAACTACTGGTTCTGGTTCATGACGGGTTTTATTTTGTTTACAAAAACTCAAATTTTAGATTCTTTTCATTTGCTGCAAACTAAAATAAATTGAATCCTCTGAAAAGGTTCTGGTGCCAGAACAAAAGCAACACTCGAATGTTCTACAGTCTCAGCTTCCTTTCTATGGCCTGGGCTATCATATTTATGCAGATGATTGCCAGATCTACCTGGCTTTGAACAATTCAGGCTCCCTCTCTCTTCTGGACCAATGCTTGGCTGAAGTGAGGGTTTGGCTTGTCAACAATTTCCTGAAGCTGAGTGATTCCAAGTCTGAGGAACTCCTCATGACCCCTAACAAAACCACACACGTATCTTCTGATTTGGCCACTCTCCCATGTGACCTCAAGCAGTGTGTTACCAACCTGGGGGTGAAACTGGATACACACTTTTCCATGGGCCCTCAGATTAACGCAGTGCTGCGCAGACTAGTTCGCTTCCTGAAACGAGCGCACCTGGAATCAATCAATCAAATTTTATTTGTATCGCACCTTCTACAACATTATCGGAAGCCCAAGGTGCTGAACAACATCATTAAAGGAAAAACATTCCCAGTACATGGGCATAAAAGCAGGATAAAAACATAAAATCATAAAATATCAAGCAAACACTATTACAGATAAAGAGAGATATCGGAATAAGACTAATCGATCAAAAATAAATGTTGGACAAAATAAAATCAAGCATCTGGGTTCAAAAGAAGAATAGTTAAAACCATGATGTCAGGGCAATTAAAAGAACCCTAGCGCTAAAACGCAATCAAATAAAAATGAGTCTTTAAACGAGACTTAAAGACTTGAAGGGACGGTGCCTGCCTAATGCTCAGTGGCAATTCGTTCCACAGAGTTGGAGCCAGATCAGGAAAAGCACGACAACCCCTCGATCGATATTTCGACCGGGGGACAACCAGAAGTTCCTGCTCGGCTGAGTGAAGAGACCGAGACGGAGCATACCTCTGCAAAAGTGCAGTAATGTACGAGGGGGCACTGCCCTGGAGGGCCTTATAAACGAGAGTTAAGATTTTAAACTTAGCCCGATATTGCACCGGGAGCCAGTGCAGAGCAGTCAGCACTGGGGTAATGTGCTCTCGACATCTAGTGCCTGTCAGGAACCTAGCCACAGAGTTCTGCACAAACTGGAGCCGTGCAACCGTGAATCCGTAATCCATGCTTTTATCATCTCCCGACTGGATTATGCAAATTCCATTTTAATTGGTTTACCTGCCTCCGCTCTCAACAGGCTTCAGGTGGTACAGAACGCGGCAGCCAGGTTTTTAACAAACACCCCTAGAAGAGACCACATCACACCTGTACTGACGCAGCTCCACTGGCTACCCGTAAACTTCAGAGTCAAGTTTAAAATCCTGACTTTTGTTTTTAAGGCCCTGAGTGGTCTGGCTCCGGATTACCTGTCGGATCTTGTGACTCGTTATGTGCCAAACCGGGCGTTGAGGTCTGCTGATCGCCTGCTGCTTCGCGTTCCAACAATGAAATAGAAAACGCGGAGGCAGCGTGCTTTTGTCTACGCTCTGGAATGCTCTTCCTCTTTCAGTGAGGCTGGCACCATCCCTCCTCCGGTTCAAGTCGCTGCTTAAGGCTCACTTTTTCGACCAGGCATTTTTAAATCCCTGACTTTTATTATTTTACTGTGTCTTTTTATTGACCGTGATTATCTGCCTTGTTGTGTATTTTATTGTTGACGGTGTCTTGTTTTCTAGTGTTTTTACTTTTTATCCTGTACAGCACTTTGGTCTGCTGCCATGCCGTTTTTAAATGTGCTTTATAAATAAAGTTGGTATGCTTTCTTCCCTCTGGCTAGTTTACTGTTAGTCTCCATGGCAACCGTGTTGCCTCCTCCTGCGAGGGCAGCTTTGGTTCTTAGGAGTTCTGGTCTGGATCGGGAGTTTTTATCCGTTTAAAATGATCAGTATTATTTCTTTGCATTATTTAGTTCGCAAGCTGCAGCTGTGTGACGAATTGGACCGGTCCTCCTGTGGAAACGTTCTGTTCAACGGTTACCTGCCTCCACCAGGTAGGACACCTGTCCTCCCAGTTGACCTTCAGCAGAGCTCCAGTTCAGCGTCTGAAGTGACGGTGTGTCGTCTCAGTTTACCCAGTGAAGCGGCGGAACCGCCACAGTGTGGCTGGATCGCAGTTCGTGGCGGGTCGGGCTGTATCAGGGGAGCGTGTACCGGTCCGACGCAGCAACACGATGCCGCCCAACCTAGGGATCTCTGGGATGTTGGGAAGGATCAGCACGGAGGAGAGATCATCAGCAGGTAACGCGATTCTTTTTTCTGGTTAAGGTCTGTGAGCGGTTCTGGCCCACGCTGAGGTCTCTGAGGTGTGCGCAGGTGGGTCGTCGGATTCCGGCCTGGTTCGGATCATCTGTGGGCATCATAACTGGATCGCCGTGGCGTACGCTCAGTTTGTTGTCTGCTACAGGTAAACCTGTCAGATTAAGTCCAGCTTTCAGGATTAAAGGTGGATTATTAGTGATCAGAACCAGCCTCTGATTGGCTGTTTATGGGTTAGTGTTCTCTTAGTGGAAATGCGGATGTTTCCCTGTATCCGCTTCAGTCACGGCCGTTTCCTCCCGTTTCAGAGTGAAGGAGTCGACCGGGTGGCAGCAGGTCTTCACCTCCCCTCGCCTCGACTGCGTGATCGACAGAGTCGCTCTCAACGCCAGAGTGATGGGAGGGTCACTAGGGGACAACGACAAGATGGTGGCTGTTGCCTCGGTGACAGAGATCATCCTGTGGACCATTTGTCCAGACGGGAATGGGAATGAAATCGGTACGATGGGGGGGGGGGGGTAGTAGGACAGAGCCGGGTGATTCAGGGTTCTGATTGGATCTGATAGTTACCTGCGATCTGATGTTCTGTTGGTCCTGCAGGTGTGTTCAGCCTGAATGTGCCGGCTGAGGCACTGTTCTTCGTTGGTAATCAGCTGATCGCCACCAGTCACACAGGGAAGGTCGGGGTTTGGAACGCCGTCACCAAACACTGGCAGGTGGGGAGAGTAACACTTGGGTCACGTGTGTGTGTGTGTGTGTGTGTTACAAAACAAATATAGAAAACAAAGGAAATTGACATCAGAACATTAAACTCTTTAACCTGAAGCATGTTTCTGTTTTAGCTGAATTTTTGCATTTTGTAGTAAATTGTGAAGGTTTCAGATCTTTTACCCAAAAACATTTCATTAAAAAGAACCAGAGGCCTTCATCATCATCAACATCATCACCAGTCGAAGTCCTCTGACTCAGGAAGGTGCCACACTGCAGGTCTTTTATCATTTCTCATCACAGGAAGGGTTCCTCCTAACAAGCTTTAGATCTGAGGTCAAACGAGGCCGCGGAGCGTTGTGGTTTGTCTCTGACCCGGTCTGGTTCTGGTCTTTCTGCAGAACCAGGACGTGGTTCCCATCAGCAGCTACGACACCGCCGGCTCCTTCCTCATCCTGGGCTGCAACAACGGGTCCATCTACTACATCGGTGAGAAGCTCCACCTGAAGACCAGCACCTTGTTTTCTGTAAACTGCTGCAGTTTTGGACGTTTGTGTGTTTTTTGTTGGTCAGATGTTCAGAAGTTTCCTCTGAGGATGAAGGACAACGACCTGCTAGTGACTGAGCTCTACAGAGACCCAACTGAAGACGCCATCACCGCCCTCAGCGTTTACCTGACTCCCAAAACCAGTAAGCGAGTAGAGCACTGGTCAGCTGGTTCTGCTCTGGCTGAAGGAGACACCAGTCAGGACTCGGCTGAGCTTAGAGAGCCAAATCAAAGGACAAGTTTAACGAAGCCTCACTAACAGCTAGGGTTGTCACGGTAACCGGTGTAGCGGTAAACCCCGGTTAAAAAAGTTGACAATAATAATAACCGTCTTGTTTTAAAAAACTATATTATCTCGGTGGATTAGCGTGGCTGCGGTGTAGGCGCGGTGACCCTTACCAGCCACCGTATCATCTGCTGAAGTTGCCGGCGGCACATGCGCACTTTGTTGTTTACAACCAAAACTTTCTTGAAGCTAAAGCTGAAATAATGGCCAAAGGAGGAGACGGCAGCGCTCAGGACATTTATTATCCCTCAAAGAAGACAAAGTGGGAAGTACGGGCGTTTTTTGGATATTTGAAGAATGCCGAGGGACAGCTGATAGAAGACGGCTATCCTGTTTGCAGCACGTGCAGAAAAAGTGTCTGTGAAAGGCAGCAACGCTTCAAATCTCATGACACATCAGCGTGACCATCACCCACAACTCTACAGTCAACGCAAGGCAAGCTAACGTTAGCGCTTTAGCTAAAATGCGTGATCCGAGGATTTGGGTTGAGGGAGAATGCAACGAGTCGCTATATAAAGCAGCCGCAGCGCCGCTACCTGCATATAAACCGTGTCGCGGACACCGCCATGTTGAAATGACGCTATGCATTACGGGGCTCCCAGGGGCAGATAAGAGTTGGTCTCTCTCCGAGAATAATTATGAATTTAACAAAGATTACTGCCTGATGACATTTTCCCACATCTGCAAAGCTCACTGGAAGGACACGAACCGAGGACAATATTCTCCTGATATAGGGTTTATTACTCAAGTAAGGGTAAAAAAGTATCTGATTAGAAGGCTACTTGAGTACTGAGTATCATCTGATCTAATATTTTAAAATGATGACATCAAACAGACAATAAATAAGAAGTTATGGGCAAATATTGGTATTTTAAAGACTAAAGGGGAAAAATGTAAACAAATAAACAACATAATTACAAAATAACACATTTTAGGCAAAATTTAGACACAAACTGAGGACAAAATTTTCCTGATATACAGGATTTATGTAGTTGTCTGAAAATGTAACACGTTTAAAAAAATACCGCGATAATACCGAACACCGTGATAATTTTGGTCACAATAACCGTGAGGTGACACTTTCACACCGTGACGACCCTGGTAACAGCCGGATGTGTTCAGGTGACAGTGGGAACTGGATTGAGATCGCTTACGGGACCAGTTCTGGGACGGTCCGTGTCATCGTTCAACATCCAGAGACGGTTGGTTCTGGACCTCAGCTGTTCCAGACCTTCTCGGTCCATCGCAGCCCGGTCACCAAGATCATGCTGTCAGAGAAACACCTCATCTCAGGTATGGGTCCTAGATAACCGCTGAGATACCAGTAGAAGCCATTTTACACCCGTTTAGATTTGGGCCCGAGGCTCTCCCCGCCGGCAGCGGCTGACGTTCCCGTTTGCGTCTCAGTTTGTGCAGACAACAACCACGTCCGCACGTGGACCGTCACTCGCTTCAGAGGGATGATCTCCACCCAGCCAGGATCGACGCCGCTCACCTCCTTCAAGATCCTCAGCCTGGACGACATAGATGGACATGGAGGCTGCAGCGCCGGGACCGAGATCGGTAACGGGAAACCAGAACCAGAGCAGCGGGGGGATCTCACCAAGACTCTTGAATTCAGTTTCGGGTTAATCGTGTGTTCCAGGTCCATACGGGGAGAGAGATGACCAGCAGGTTTTCATTCAGAGGGTTGTTCCCGATACGGATAAACTCTACGTCAGGCTGTCGTCCAACGGGAAGAGGTGAGGGACACGCTCCTCAGACAGGTCCAAGTCTCTTTTTGTTACCACTTGGTCCTGAGGACGGTCTGTGGGAGCTGGTGTCTGTCTTCGTCCGCGGTGGGAGACACCACAGAGGGGTGTTCAGTCCATCACCGAGGGACCGTTTAGTCTCCAGTTAACCTGGAAACCAGAGAAATCCCACACACGGGAAGAACATGCTAACTCCGCACAGACAGGCTGTGGTTGGGATTCAAACCTGCAACCTCCTCAGTCAGTAACAGCGCTGCCGACCGTGCAGGTCAGCTATTAAACTAGTTAATTTCATCGCCCTCCTTTCAGGGTGTGCGAGGTGCGCTCGGTGGACGGGACGTCCATCACGGCCTTCATGGTCCACGAGTGTGAGGGTTCTAGTCGAATCGGATCGCGGCCACGCCGCTACCTGTTCAGTGGCCATAGCAACGGCAGCATCCAGATGTGGGACCTGACGACCGCCATGGAGATAGCCGGGAAGGTGGACATCAGAGGTTGGGATAATTGACCATGGGCCCCTTTGGACTCGTGTGATTGGTCGATGGCTGACTGATGGTTGTGGTTTTGTTCTGACAGCGCTGGGCGGGCCAACGGAGGAGGAACTTCTAGAACTGTTAGACCAGTGTGACCTGGCTCTGACCCGAACACCTGACAGCACCCCGAGAGCGTCCACCTGCAGGTACAAGTCTAATTTGTGCCTTGAGGGTTTTACATGCAGCCATGTGATGTCATTTCCTGTCTCTGCAGCCTTCACTCTCAGCTCAGCGATGGGTTCCGGTCCGATCGGGTCCAGCCAGCAGGAGGACAAGGGGCCGCTGGAGCTTTGGGTTCGTCCATTTCTCTCTGCGGCAGCCTTCCCCGTCAGGCTCCGCCCCCAGTCCCCCTCACTAAACCGGGTCGAGACAGCGGCCTCTCAGCTGGGCCCGGCCTCTCTGGCTCTGCCCACGTCCGGAACGCCAGCCCTCGCCCTCTCAGACACCACCCGGACCGGGACAGAGACACGGGGTCTGTGCGCAGGGGCAGCTTTGTGGAGCGCTGCCAGGAGCTGGCCAAGGGGTCAGAGGTCACTGTGAGCTCCGGGTTTGGTGCTTCGCCGTGGTCGGAGGGCGTGAGGCGGAGTGTCGCTGTGTGCAGTGATTTGGAGTCCAGGCTCCACCTCAGGACCCCCACCAGCTTCACCGTGTCCCCTGGAGTTCGTCACTCACCTGGAACCCCCCCACCTCCGTCCTCTTCACCGTTAGCCTCCTCTTCATCACACCGCAGGGCGCCTCCCACTTCCCCAACAAGCCCCGCCTCTACTGCAACTAGCCCAACCCGCTCGTCGACTCCAGCAGCACCTCGCCGATCTGCCGCAGCGTCACCACCCCCACCGTCCCTATCTTCATCATCCTCCTCCTCACCACTTGAGAGCCCAGCAAGTCCAGATGGCACCGGTACCGGCGCAGCAGCCAGTCCCAAACCGCACATGAACGAGACCAGCTTCTGATCGCAGCACCGAGACCGGAGGGCTACGAACCGACGCGAGAGGTAAAACCAGCGTGATTGTGTTGCCATGGTTGCCACCGAGGCGGCGTTTGCTGAAGTCCTGAATCGTTTCGGACGCGATTTCATCAGAATCCGAAGCGGCAGCTTTAAGGAAGCTGACTAAACGTTCGAACTTTACAGAACCAGCCGGGTCAGGAGGTCCGAGCGAAGCCGCGAAGCTCCTTTTTATAACTTTCCTTACAAATCTCTCAGGATCTTTTTCCTTTCCTGTACGATTGTTTTCTAAAGCTAGAACCTTTCTACACTATTTATTTTTTTATTTTGTGTGAGTGAAGCTGAACGTTTCAGCCAATCAGCTTCCTGCTCTGTAGGCCTGCACCCACCGGTCGAGCGTCTCGTCAGACTAATCTACGAAACTGGGAAGAGCGAGTCCATCCTCATGTCGAGCTGCAGCCGAATAATAATCCAGATTATTCTGTTTAATCACAAAAACACTAAAGTTCGTTTTTTTTGTTCTCAGAAACCGAAAATAGAGACAAAGTTTTTAGTTTAAATGTAAAACGGACTTCCTGAAAACCGTTTTTATGTTCCTCTAAAATAACAACTCGGTTTCGCTGAACTTGTTCATAATTCAGAAGATTTGAATCGGTTTGGAGCGAAGACCAACTCGGTCCCAGAATAACTGGATTCTGTGTTTTTCTAAACGTTTGTCAACATTTTCTTGGTTGTTTTATTTATTTGTGGGATTGATAAACCAGCTTCAAATTAAACACACCAAAAAAGGGTTTTGTGTAAAAGTTTTATTCTTCACTGGTTTTTGTCTGAATCTAACCGTCATCATGGCGACCATCATCCTCATCCATGCTGTGGTTCTTTTTTAAAACGCAGAACAGTTTTGTTACCTGTTGCGTTTGCAGCAGGTAACAAAACTGTTCTGTGTTTTAAAAAAGAACTACAGCATGGAATTAGAAATACGACACAGCAAGAACACACCTAAGATCATCATCATCATCACCTTTTATTTATAAAAGCACTTTACAGACATATCTTATGTCACCAAGGTGCTGAACAAGAGTAAACTAAAAAAAAGATAAAAACAAAGAATAAATGGAAACCAAATAATAAAAACAGCAAAATGCAAAACATCAGTTAACGAGTAAAAAGCCAGATTATAATAATGGGTCTTCAGCGCCTTCTGAAAAACCTCTGCTGACGTGGAGAGTCGCACAGATAATGGAAGATCATTCCATAATTTCGGGCCTGCTACCGAAAAAGCCCCGTCTCCTCTTGTTTAGAGCCTAGTTGCGGGGACTAGAAGCGTATGGTGACTCTGAGCGGAGCGAACGACTAGGTAGATGTATAGAGGTCCGGACGTCACGTGACTCTCAGAGAGTAGATGCCATGTTGGCAGGCAACAATTGTAAACAAAGTGAACGGGATCGGCTTGGATTTTACTTCGTCGGACTTTACTTCACACTTTAAAACCGAAGAAATCGTTTTATATAGTCAGAAATTAAATAGACTAAACATCTCCGACCCTTACCGTGCCCCTGGGATACTTTTTAAAAACGCCAGAAGCTGTCGGAGCGGACTTCTTACCGGACCTGGCCAAGGAACCCCTTGGGATTCCCCCAGAGGAGTTGGCTCAGGCGGCTGGGAAGAGGGAAGTCTGGGACTCTCGACGCTACCGCCCCAGAAACCCGACTCCGGATAAGCGATGAAAATGGATGGATGGATGGACAAATAACAGATTTACACGTAAGTAGTTTAAATAGAGTGCTGTGCTGTTTGAATGTATAAACTGAACGCCAAGAGAAATCACTAGTCTGATTTATTTCCGTGAATAAAATAAAAATGTCAGGCAGGAGCGTCTCAGGATCTGTCTGAGATCCGTCTCGGTGAGACTGATAACAGCAATCCAAAGTGCTTTTTATGTGTGATCTGACAATTGATCAACCATTGCTTAAAAATGAAATACAGCTTAGTCGGTTAATTGCTGTGATCATAAAACACGTAAACGGCAGCACGCAGAAACACGAGGCAACGTTTTACGTGACGTTTACTTGCTGCTGTGAGTAATAAGACAGAAAAAGCCACGCCAAAATAGGTTTAGGAAGCCCACTAAGAATCGTAATAAAAGCATTTAAAATAAACACCACACACAGTTATATATGGCTGTAACAAGTCAGATAAATATTCTGGTGCCATCCCGTTCAATGCCTTAAAAACCAATAAAAGAATTTTTAAACGCACTCTAAAAACGACCGGTAACCAGTGCAGATCTGCCAGGATCGGTGTCACATGATCATATTTCCTTCTCCCTTCTAGGAAGGCGGTTTGCACAAGCTGCAGACGAGCTCCTGCACTCTCTCACCCCAGTTAAGACCGAGTTACAGTCGTCTAAACCAAACCAGCCCGTGTTCGTTAACAAAACACTAAACTCAAATAGAAATGTTAAACAACATCATTAAAATCCTAACTTCCCTTTCTTTTAGCCCCGCCCCTCCAACAGGTGAAATGCAGAAGCTGCAGGGAAGGTTGCGGGTTTGAGTCCCAGCGGCCTGACATTAGCCTGTTCTCCCCGCGCCTTCGTGGGTTTCCTCCCACACACGGAACACGAGTGGCGTTCTGGGTACAAGCATCTGACAAACATAAGGGGGGCGTGGCTTAGCGAACGGCCCATTGGGTCTGATCCATCAGAACCACTCATAGAAAACCGGTTCAGTAAAACGGGTCGGCTTTTCTCTCCCAGATCAAATACATACATTTGGATTAATCCTGAATTAAAACAGTCGGTTCTGTTTGGTTCTGCTGAACTGGGCTTTCAGTCCCTTTAGTTCCTCACTAACTGGACCCTCATCTTCATCCAGCTGGATGAACTTCATCATGGACACTGGTTCTGGTTCTTTAAACACACGACCTGCAGCTCCAGGTCATAACTGACCAGAACCAAACTGGATCTTAAGCATCGTCTCCTGATCCAGAGCTGATGGGACTCTCAGTCCAGAACCCGGTTCCCTCTGTGTTGGTCTGGCGCATCGCTGCGGCGCCACGTGTCCTTTGGCTACAAAGATCAAATGAAAGTGGATTCCTGTCGAAGAACCGGGTTTGGGTTGTATCTCTGAGGAGGTAGATGTCTCGATCAGAACCTTTAATGCGATGGGCTGTTCTGGTTCCCCTGCAGACGGGAAGAGCTCACGCCTTTGCATCGAGCATCTCCAGCAGCAGTTTGTGGAGCGGGATGCGGCGCTGACGCTGCAGCCACAGGAGGTTCTGCACGGTTCTGTCTGCGGTCTGTCTCAGGAGCGGGAGGCTCATCAGCAGGCGGCCCGTCCGGTGCTGCTCCCTGCGGGACAACTCGTAGTCCTGCAGCGCCTCGTGGAGCCCATCCCGGAACCGCTGCAACGCGTCAGGACAGTCCACCGGGTCGGTATCTGACGGACAGAGCCAAACGGGTCCGTTAGTTCTTCAGGTGATGTTAGGCTGGAAATAAAGTTTTATTTATAGTTTTAAACACGTTAAAGTAGAACAGGTTAGGTGACCCGGTTTTGGTTCTGGAAACCAGACAGATGAAGACAAAATAAGGTCAAGGTTGAAGTTCTTCTATTGTGTGAAACCCAAACGGCTCGTCGATCAATAGGCTGTATTGATCTGAGGCTCAGACTGTGAGAGACGGACCAGACTTCGTCTGTAATCTCTGATCAATAATCTCACAAACCAGAGAAAATTCAATCAACATTTATGGAAAAATATCCAAATCGGATGTTTAAACCTTTCATTTACTAAACAAAATCCAGATTAGCAAAACTTTAATATTTATTGACTAAAGTCCTAATTTTACCAGAATTGTTGGTCTAACAGCTAGTTACGGTGTGCAGAGTCATAATGTACCACGGTCCCTGAATGCCTCATCCTTCATGCCCTCACAACTTTAATCTGAAATATTTAGCTTTTTATTGCAAGTTTAAGATTTGGAGATCTCAGTAAATTTAAGGTGTTAATCCTGCAAGTTGAGTTCCTTTGTCGCTGAATGTCAGAATATTGACTTTTTTTTTTTTTTGGTAATTTAATCCTGAAACTTTATGAATAAAGCCCATAAACACCAGGTTGTGTTGCTCTACCGCCCCCTGCTGTTCACTCAGCTAGTCTAATTCTGGGCCTAAATGTTCCAGATGTTGCTCAGCTATAACCCACCTGATTAATAATCTGGATTTTTAACCGGATCAGATCAAGATGCTCATGTTAATCTGTGAAACTGGGTTCTTCTTGGTCCAAATGAGTGACTTGGTTTCTGTTTAACCAGAATTTTGTCCCCTGCTGCTGAATTAGTATTGGGGTTGCGATTCTAAAGCTACAGAACCGGATTAAACTGGTACCGGAGTTGGCGAGTGCCAAGGCCTTCAGAGTCACCGCCTCCTCAAGACGCAGCTTCATCCCCTGGTAACGGACTGTCAGGTGTCGCACCGCCTCGTACACGTCGGCCAATCCCGCAGCTCGACACTGAGCCTCACTTAGATGCAGGTTTCCAGCAAACACAAGCTCCTCCCCTGCTGCGCTCTGGGAACGCCAGGCCACGCCCACCAGCAGCGCCTCCATCCAGCCACTCTGCAGCAGGGACATCTGATCCACCAATGAGAGGTCAGAGAAACCTGGAGGAGGGGTAGACGGGTGAGACTCGGGTTTGATTTGTGTCTGGAGGTAGTTCTGCCGTCTCCGAGCCTGAATGGGAGTTCTAGTTTCTGGAGAAGACGCCGTCTGGGTCTGTGAGTACCTGGGATCTGCTTGGCCCAGCCGATCAGAACCAGCAGCTCTCGGTTCAGGAGGTCACAGAGGGTCAGCAGGGTCCGTAGGCTACCGTCGGTGGAGGCGTCATGGTTGGCAGCCAGGGAGCCGGGTTCTGTCTGCAGCAAATGGGAGATGAGCTTGTTTCCTGAAAGAGGGACAGACGGGTCAGAACCAGGAGGTCCAGCTGGAATGGACACCATCAAAAACATGAGAAGGAACTCACTGGTGCTGCCAGAGGAGCTGTAGTGGGCCTTGGAGCACAGAACTCCTGTCTCTACCCGCCTTTTGTATTTCTGGCGGCCCCCTCTGACCCGGTCCAAACGAACACCTGAAACATAGAGGGAAGGTTTACCTGCGGCTGAAGGTCTGGTCCTCGGTTCTGGTTCCTAAACAGTTCCCCAGAACAGTTCGTCTCTCAGCTTTAGTCCGGAACCAGGGACAACCAGAACCAGAACTAGGAATGTGTTTGTGTTGGTTCGTTGACCGTCAACTTTAAGAGCCGTCCAGGAAATTCAAGTTCAAAGAAGAACTCTTTCAGAAAGTCTGGAGAATCATTCATCCAGAACCAGTTCAGACTGGATCGGGATTCTAAACAGAACTGGATCGGGAATTCTAGAGCAGATTCAGAGGCACGTACCCTCCCTCATCATTCCGACTCGGAGACACTTCTGGAAGCGGCAGGCCTGACAGGCCTTCCTCCTCCGTTTGGTGATCTCGCACGTGTTCATCACTGGGCAGCTGTACTCGATGTTGCCTTGGTAACCAGAAACAGGAAGTCAAAAACACAGCTGGCACATCATCTTTAAAGCAGCGCTAGTATTCCTGAATGGCCGTCAGCTCAGACGCTGTAGATACGAGACAAATCGTTACTTCCTGTTTGTAGTTTGACTCCAGGATTAAAAGATGTTCTCATGAAGAAGTGAGCTCATGAATTCACACACTCATCAATAACAAATGTCTGAGTTATTGATCTGATTTAAAGATCTCAGGATCTCCTGACACCCCCCCCCCCTCCCCCTACACACACACACACACACACACACACACACCAGCTCCTGCTCACCCTGGATGGTCCTCTTGAAGAATGCCTTGCAGGCCTCGCAGGACGCCACGCCGTAATGAAACCCAGATGCAAAGTCTCCGCAGACCAGACACAGACGCTTGGACCCCAAGGGCCTCATGGAGGTCAGGTAGTCCCCTCTGAAGATGGAGTCCACCTGAAAAGACAAATGTGCCCAATTAGAAATCCTAGAAGATTCATTTGATTACTTGCTGAATAAATGACTGACTCACTGAACCACCAAAGGAATGAATGAATGGATTGAGACTGAACTGATGAACTGACTGTAAAGTTTCTCACCTTTGAGGAACAAAAGTCAGACTGCGACTCTGAGGTTCTGCTGCTGATGCTTCCTCCACTGGGTCCGCGTCCTGTTGAGGAGTCTGGAGTCAGACCTCCACAGAGGAGGCCATAGGAGGAGGAGGAGAGTGGGCTGGGAAAGATGAAGAATGGCTGTGGGGGGCTGAGAGCAGGAGTGGAGCCCAGGGAGAAGGAAGGACTGATGGGTGAGGAGTCCAGGATGGAGGTGGGAGACTGAGCCTCATCTGCACCTGAGGAGGAGGAGGAGTCCAGGAGGCTGAGGAGGAAGAAAAGTGAGGGATGAAACCAGCAGCAGGAAAATAGGAGAAACTCCAGATCTGATCACTGCTGAAGGGAATAATTGGAGTTTGTTTACTTTTATCTGAATGGGGAAAAAATCCATTTGATGAGTTTTTTTTTTGTTGATTTCTAATTTATGAAAAGTGTCGCCAAGATAAAACCAGCAAAAGAAAACAGAATTATTATTAAGTCATAAAAACACAAAATTAAAAACAAATGCAAGGTTGTCTAGTAAATAATCAGTCCGTGATTCTTTAGTCTGATATTTGTTTTATTTACTGATGTTTTGGTTTTCATGTCAGTAACAACTCCCGCTGCTCCTCCGTGACTCCATTAAAAACAACAACAAACAAGCTCCAGAACAGAACCGGGTGTTCTAGGTTCTAAACCCGGTTCTGCTGCCGCTCTAGTGGTAGATGAGGAGTGGACTGACCTCTGAGGACCGATGAAGTGATAATCAGCCGAGAGACAAAAGTCCATCGTGAACCCGAACCCGCTTCAGCACCAGCAGAACATCCACGGTCTAGATGGACGGAGCTGTAGAACGGTGGAGCTGTGGGAGGCTGACATTAGTCTGGCTTATTTATCTGTTATCGCACAGGAGGGGGGAGAGGGGCGGGCTCCGCAGAATCAGCCAATCAGCACGTAGCATCACAGGGATTCTCCTCTGATCATCATTTGATTTGAACGCTGACGGTCAGATGTAGGCCAGGCCGCACAAATCCTGCTGAGAACAAAACTTCCCTCTCTGGATTAAAATCAATTAAGAAAATTACAGATTATGTTTCAAAAATGTTTCAGAGGAATTTAAACCAGAGACTAGAAAAGCCCACGCAGATAATTCAACAGGAAGTAAACAGCGTGTGTTTACATAGGGTTTGTTCTGTAACTGTTTTATAAATAACTTATTTTTAGCCACAATTCATAATTAAAACTCCACAGAATGTTCAGGAAAACAGGCTTTTTCTGGAAAAAAAAAAAAAAGAATTAGATCCAATAACTAAAATCATTTTACTCCATTAAGGCTGTAGTGATGTTTATTCCATATTTCCTCAAAAGTTTGACCTAATTTAAGCTTAAATTTGCTTGCTGGATGATAAAAATAAAAAAAAGTCCATCCATTTTCTTCCACTTATCCGGAGTCGGGTCGCGGGGGCAGTAGCCTAAGTCGAGAGGCCCAGACTTCCCTCTCCCCAGCCACTTGGGCCAGCTCTTCCGGGGGAGGGGTCCCAAGGCGTTCCCTGGCCAGGTGAGAGACATAGTCCCTCCACCGTGTCCTGGGTCTTCCTTTAGGCTCTCCCGGTTGGACGTGCCCAAAAAATCTCACCGGGGAGGCGTCCAGGAGGCGTCCTGACCAGATTCTTGAGCCACCTCCACTGGCTCCTCTTTATGTGGAGGAGCAGCAAATCTACTCCGAGCCCCTCCCGGATGACCGAGCTTCTCACCCTATCTCTAAGGGAGAGCCTTAAAAAAATCAAACTTCTATTAATCTTTGCTTCATTTCTGATCTACAGCCCGAGTTATTCGCTTAGTTACAGAATCATTTTATCTTTTTTTAGTTTTTTTTTTTTTTTTTTTGCTCAGAAAAAACATGGAAGAGAAAAAAACACGTTGATCCGGACAAAACCTTCAGCAGAACCAGAAGAAGCCGACTGGGTCTGAGAGACGGAGACCAACCCAGAGGGACACCAGTCATTTCTAAACAACAGAAAACCGTTAATGGCAGCAACATTAATGCAAGCATGGAGTCTATGGCAGCATAACTAAAGGGATGAACCAGAATTACCCAAACTAACCAACTAGCTCAGTGGCCTAGTGGTGGAGTATCCACCCTGGGAGATCGGGGTTCAAATCCCAGTCGGGTCATACCAAAGACTTTAAAAAAAGGGGATCCAGTGTCTCCCTGCTTGACACTCAGCTGTAATCGGTTGGACTGCGGGGGTTAAACCACCAAATATAGTCCCGGAGCGCGGCCGTGTCTGCTGCTCACCACTCCCCATTGAGATGGGTCAAAATGCAGAGGACAATTTTCACCATCCACCAGTGTCCGTGACAACTATGGGACTTAGGGCTGGGCGATATGGCCTCAAATCTATATTGCGATATAATCTGAAGCATGTGCAGTAACGATATATATTGCAATATATTTTTTCCTCTGTTCATAAATGTCTAAATGACGTGCTCTTAAATATCCTCATGTGGCAAATATATGCCATATAGGCCCCCTCCTCTGCCCACTCCATGCTTGCAGTCACTCCATTCTGTTGTCCCAATGTCAGCAGGGTGCACATCTTAGTGACATCATGTGTTATCGTGGTATAGCCAAAAACTCTATCATTACCCAATTTTATATCGTGTCTACCTTATATCGTTTATATTGCCCACCCCTAATGGGACTTAAACCTAACTTTAAAGAGGTGAGCCAGGATGACCCAAACGTACAGAACCTTTAGAACCACAAGTGAGCCTGCAGTTGGAGCCAAGTGAAATCTACCAGCATGTGCTTTATGTGTGGAGTTAGCATGTTCTCCTCACGCTCGTGTGGAGTTAGCACGTTCTCACGCTGGTGTGGAGTTAGCATGTTCTCATGCTGGTGTGAAGTTAGCATGTTCTCCTCACGCTCATGTGGAGTTAGCAGGTTCTCCTCAGGCTTGTGTGGAGATGGCATGTTGTCCTCACGCTGGTGTGGAGTTAGCATGTTCTCCTCATGCTGGTGTGGAGTTAGCATGTTCTCCTCATGCTGGTGTGGAGTTAGCATGTTCTCACGCTGGTGTGGAGTTAGCATGTTCTCTTCACGCTCGTGTGGAGTTAGCATGTTCTCCTCACGCTCGTGTGGAGTTAGCAGGTTCTCCTCACGCTCGTGTGGAGTTAGCATGTTGTCCTCACGCTGGTGTGGAGTTAGCATGTTGTACTCACGCTGGTGTGGAGTTAGCATGTTGTCCTCATGCTGGTGTGGAGTTAGCAGGTTCTCCTCACGCTCGTGTGGAGTTAGCATGTTGTCCTCACGCTGGTGTGGAGTTAGCATGTTGTACTCACGCTGGTGTGGAGTTAGCATGTTGTCCTCATGCTGGTGTGGAGTTAGCAGGTTCTCACGCTCGTGTGGAGTTAGCAGGTTCTCCTGACGTTGGTGTGCAGTTAGCATGTTCTCCTCATGCTGGTGTGGAGTTAGCATGTTCTCACGCTGGTGTGGAGTTAGCATGTTCTCACGCTGGTGTGGAGTTAGCATGTTGTCCTCACGCTGGTGTGGAGTTAGCATGTTCTCCTCACGCTGGTGTGGAGTTAGCATGTTCTCACGCTTGTGTGGAGCTAGCATGTTCTCACGCTCGTGTGGAGTTAGCATGTTCTCCTCACGCTCGTGTGGAGTTAGCATGTTCTCCTCACGCTCGTGTGGAGTTAGCATGTTCTCCTCACGCTCGTGTGGAGTTAGCATGTTCTCCTCACGCTCGTGTGGAGTTAACATGTTCTCAGTGGCGGATTTAGCAATTTGGGGGCCCAAGGCGAACACAGACATGGGGCCCCCTTACACTAAAATTTCGACAATCTTATCATTAACTGGATTTGCGAAACTCTCCCCCCTTCTGCCATGAGTTATTTTCACTTTTTATTAGTCCTCCTCTTTTTTCCTGTCTTTCTCTCCCTATGAGCGCTCCTGTCAGTGCTCCCGTGCTTTTGCCTTTCTTTTCTTTTCTTCTCTTTTCCATTTTGGTCTGTTTTCCTCCCTTTAAACATTTTCCATTGTCTTTCCTTTTCTGCTTCCTTTTGATGTTTACATTGAAAAACTGCGTCACTTTCAGAAGTGAAGATAAAATCTTTTTTGAAGCAAGTTGCTTCTTTCTCTAACTGGAGCCACTAGGATAACTCCATTTCATGCTTCATGTTTTGACTATCGCTTCGAGTTTGTTACGAACGCTCCCGCCTCTCTTCTTACTATTATTTGTGGTCTTATGGCTCTTGGCAAACAACAATTTGGTGCATTACCGCCACCAACTGGATTGGAGTGGAATGACAACCAATCACTTCCTGTTTGTGCATCGGCTTCTTAAAGGAATGGTCCATTGTGGCATTAACAGAGGGGTGCCAGCAGTCAGGGCTAGGGGGCCCCCCAACATAAGGGGGCCCCGGGCAGCCGCCGGCCTATGCCTAATAGTAAAACCGCCACTGCGTGTTCTCCTGATGCTGGTGTGGAGTTAGCATGTTCTCCTCACGCTGGTGAGGAGTTAGCATGTTCTCCTCACACTGGTGTGGAGTTAGCATGTTCTCATTCTCGTGAGGAAACAAATGAGTAAATAAATAAACATTAAATCAGACAGATTTTAGGTCTGGATGTGAGAACATGCCCATCAGAGGCTGACCTTGGTGAGCAGAACCCGGAGCTCCTGTGTGTGTTCTGGATGCTGACCCAGAGACCTCTGTGATGGATCCAGGCTGCTGAAGCAGTACTTAGCCACGGTGAGGAGAGAAACAAACACAACGTTCTAATCTAACGCTCAGACGAACAGCGGATCGGATCAGTCTCACCTACATCTGCGGCTGTTTCATAACCGGGCCCGTCATCTCTGGAGTGGGTCAGACTGGGTCCAACAACAAACAGCAGAACCACGCACACATTACTGTCAGGATCACCTCTTCAAAGGCTTCTCAGTGAAATCCCTCTTGAGTTTTATTCTTATTAAAACACTTTTGCTTTGCTTTTTTGAACTTTCTGATTTTTTTCTTGTTCACGGTGCAGATTCCAAACATTCCTGCTTTTCCAATAAAGGCGAAGCTTATTTAGGAGACGTGTG
>NC_091753.1:56740595-56755595 GCF_043380555.1 Nothobranchius furzeri | reverse complement strand
GCTTGCGTGTATATAACTGCATCATCCGCATACATTTGAGCAAATATATTTGGACAGACTTCAGGTAAGTTATTAATAAAAAGAGAGAACAATAAAGGCCCAAGAACAGATCCTTGAGGAACTCCTGTATCACAGTCTAAATATGGAGATTTAACCCCATCCCACACCACACACTGTTTCCTGTGTGAGAGATATGAGGCAAACCACTGAAGCGCCTGACTGGAGATGTTAAACTGAGTCAATCTGGACAACAATATCTGATGGTTTACAGAGTCGAAGGCCTTCTTCAGATCTAAAAATATAGCTCCAACACAGCGACTCTTGTCCAGCAAGCTCTTCAGGTTCTCCACTAACATACACAGGGCAGTATCTGTGGAATGATGTGCCCGAAAGCCAAACTGCAATGGATGAAATGAGGGTTGGGTGTTTTCTAGGTGAGCAGTGAGGAGTTTAACCACCCACTTCTCAGCTATTTTAGATACGACCGGGAGTATGCTTATGGGGCGATAATTAGCCACGTCAGTTTTCACACCTGCTTTGAAAATTGGTGTAACTGCAGCAATTTTCCAATCTGTTGGAACAATGGAGTGTTCGAAAGACATGTTCAAAACATGAGTGGTTGAACGTACAAGCAAATCCGTGTGTTCCTTTAGGAAATTAGTGTTAATACCATATACATCAAGTGCTTTTGATTGTTTTAAACCTGTAATTAGTTTAGCAACTTCAGTGTCTGAAATATGAGTGATGGTGAACAAATTTTGACCAGCATCATTCACATTGTCAGAGCATACGACTGAGTTAAAGCTCTGACTGATCTCCTTAACAGATGAAATAAAGAAATCGTTTAGGTTACTGGCAATAGCTAGAGGCTCTCTAACAAGAGAGTTATTTACATAAAGTTCAGTTGTATTTTTACTAGGGCTGGGACTTGATTAAAAATTTTAATCTAATTAATTACAGGCTTTGTAATTAATTAATCTAAATTAATCGCATTTTAATCGTTCAGGAAATTGTGCTCTCAAAGTAAAACTTTTAATTAAAATTATGAGACAGAGAATCAAACATTAGACGTGGTTATTACTGTAAACTAAGGTTTTTAATAAAAAAATGCATTTTTATTATTCAAATGTCACTGTGTGGTATGAAACAAAACCCAAATCAACTAAAATTTATAATTACAAATAGAAAACACCTGCAAAGGGTTCCTGAGCCTTTAAATAGTCTCTCTGTCTAGTTGAATGACTGAAATAAATTTGACTTTGCACCAGATTCTAATTTTTCCAGTTTCACTTGTTTGTATAATTGGGAGTTTTTATTAGCATTTCTACTCATAATGTAGTAAAAACACATAAATAATAATCCTTCAAAATGACAGTAGAACCGGCACAAATATGATCTAGGACTTAAATGTACTAACTTTTAACACCAGAGCAGGCGTGGCATATTCTGAGAATGATCAGGAACACTAACTGGTTCCAGTTGGATGACTGGAGGATGATGGGATGATAAAAGATCATGGCGAGGAAATGATGATCTGACGAACAGGTGAGCGGACCTTCCTTACATGGGAAGTCCTGATGTCACGTTAAGAAGGGGATGCTGCAGACCCGCAGATTCACGCCTGCAGCAGCGAATCTGGTGTGATCTCCAGCCTGATCACCACTTCCTCGTTCCTCGCTGCCCCCGATACACTTAAGCATCCGCCCCTTAGCTGATGACAGCTTCAACACACCTCGCTGCTTAATGATAGTAATGCATGCGATGTTTAGACAGACTCGTCTCAGAAACATATAACTCCCCGACAGAATTTTTTAGAACATCATCAGAAAAGTTTCAGAGTGTTTCTGTTTTAACTTAAACTTCCGTTTTCAACTGTAAGACACGTTGTCTGTGATTGTTTACAGAGTAGTGAGAACACGGAGCGTTCTCCCAGCGGCAGCCAGGTGCCTCTCGTTTGTCTGACTACTTTCATAAACTACTGTTAGGGCACAGAATTATTCTGTCTGGTGCTTTCAGCGCTGCACAGATGTTACATAAATGGTAAAAATATAGCTTACCGCAACTTTTGTAAAGTTTCCAAGTGCCACCGGGCAGCTGCAGCAGAGACGATCTCTGAAAAATGTCCGCGACACGGACTCCGTTGTTGTCTGGAAGTTTTTTTTTTCCAAGTTAAGAAAAGAGGCGGACGTGTTTCCTAAATCCTGCATCAGTCCAAGCAAGGCAGCTTCTTTCCGTTTTTATTCAGTTTTAGTAGCCACTAGCACTGTGCATTGTTGTGTGCGTCAGTGATATTCGGTCTACGAGGAAGTCGTGCAATGACAAAGGTTCCGCCGTGCTTGAAATGAAAGCTGCGATTAAATGCGTAAATTTTTTTAACGCGTTATTTTTTTCTAATTAATTAATCGTAATTAACCGTTAAAGACCCAGCCCTAATTTTTACTATTGTTTGAATGACGGCCAAGTAATTTATTTAAGTGTTGCCAGATGATTTTACCATTACCTTTGGCTCTTTCAATTATATTTATAAAAAAAAATTTGCTTTGGCCTGTCTCAAAGTTCTTGTTACTTTGTTCCGCACTGAAGTGAATCTCTGTCTATCCTGAGTTAGACCTGTCTTCAGGAACTGTTTTAATAATTGATCTCTTGTTTCCATTAAGTTCTTGCACTCTTTGTTTAACCAGGGCAAATTAGATGCTGTCTTTCTTTTTTGTCGACCTCTTATGGAGTATGTTGATATGACATCTTTGACCATGTCAGTGAAGTGACTGCTGCAGAATTGTGGATCATCACTACACAATAAAGGCTCCCAGTTAACTGATGCTAATGCTTCTGCTACATTTTGTCGCTGACTTCTTGGTATAAATTCATAAAAGGATCTCCCATTAGATGAACTTTGAAAGTGATTCTTAACCCGTGATTTTATATGTTTTCTAGAAAATAATATAAAATTGTGGTCTGAAATACTAGTGATAAAATGATAAGATTTAATAATTCGCTCGGGCTTATTACTGAAAACCAGATCTATTTTAGTTTTAGAGTGTCTCGTTATTCTTGTGGGTTGTTTGATGTGTTGGGTAAAGTTCAGAGTCTCCATTATGTCCTTGAGAGTTTTTCTGTCCTTTTCACAGTCCCAGTCGACGTTGAAATCTCCCATTATAATTATTTCATGACTTATTATTTATAGTATGATATTTAAGTAGTATCTGTAGTTGTTCGTAAAAAACATTCTTTGCGGAAGGAGGGCGATATAAACAGATCAACGTAAATGACATTTCTGGGGAAAGAGTGATTTTAACAGAAATATGTTCCATTTCGACGTCTATCGGTGAACTAAGTAAGGAGCAATCCAGGTGTTTTTTTTTTTACATACACAAGTATTCCTCCTCCTCTTGTTCCAATTCTATCCCTTCTGAATACTGTGTACTCTGGAAAGACAACGGCAGACTCAGGAGAAGAACTCGTGAGCCAAGATTCAGAGACACCCAAAATAGAAATAATGGAATTGCTTAGAATATGTTCCATTTGCTCATGCTTTGGTAACATACTGCGAATGTTCATGTGTCCACATAGAAGCCCTTTTGGTTTATTATTAGTGTCCCAGATTACTTTAGCCTTGTGACAAACCTCGTCCCCTCGGTCCATCGTCTCATCTCTACCTGAGCCTGTTGTCCCCACTACCAAGGATTCAGCACCAGAAACGGATTGCTCGCTCTCTCCAGCGCCCCAGCACCAGTTCAGGACCTCGGAGAGAGGCACGCCAGAGAAGAGCGCAGCTGATCTGAATCAGCGATGAAGCAGCTCCCAGGACTTTAAAAGAGGAGCGAAGCAGACAGTCGAGAGATCCAGGATTAGTCTGTGATTCTCCCGAGCTCATTGACACTTCTTGCTAAGGCTAAATCTGTCCGGTATTGTTTATGGTTGTTTCTACGGAGATCCAGAAATAGTCTGAATTTCTCCTGAGCTCTGTTTACACTCACTGCTACGGCTAACTTTTAAGGTATTTGCTAAGGGTTTGTCAATAGGGATTTGGCTTAATTATCCTCATTAGAAGGATTTATCTGACAGAGCATCAGTTTACTTAGGTTGGTGGCTTTTATCCCCATTGGACTTTTGAGTCGGGGATATTTTCAGTAAGGTGGTTGTGATTTGCATTTGACAGAAAGCCATTTTCATAAGCCGTTATTGCTTATGTTTTCAGTTTCCACCTTTGTTAATCACCGTTATCATTAAGCCCTATTTTGCCGTTCAGACACGGACACCCCTTTGTTAATAAATCCTTTTGGTTTTACTCTCACCACCTCGTCATTTATCCACACTCACTCTCGTACACCTATTTTCCTGTGTTAGTCCCCTCATCCTCCTACACCTTCAGGAAGGGACGTAACAAGCCTGATTAAATGTCTTGCAGATCCTTGTTCCTCTGTAACTTTTAATGGCAGGATCTCTTGTCCTTTTGTTGACAGTGCTATAAGCATTTAATGATGAGAAACCCTTTACCGGAGACTGTACAGCAGACGGGGGCCCATGCAGCCGTGTTGGGGGCCAATATAATTACTAATGTGTGTTTTTTATTCGTTTATTTAGCCAGTGTGCATCCATTTGTGAGCAGAGTTTCAACTAAAATGCTTTTTAGGAACGACCAAATTCAAAGAACTTTTAGAGACATAAATATTTTTCAGAAAATAAACATTACAACTAAAATATAAACAAATTAAATGTTTCAGCTGGATAAATAGATTGCTGCCGACCCCACCGACAGTCGAACCAGCATCAGCAGAGGGGAAGGCAAAATTGAAGTCAGACGATCTTGCCACTGGACTACCACAACCCATTCAATAGCCTTAAATGCTGTTGTAGGCCATTTTTGTTGGAGCGGCTGTGGGCAGATATTCGCTAAAAGAAACCTTTTCATTTTGGGATATATTCAGGCTTTATCATGTAGCAAGTAATATTTATCTTGTTTAACTGGAGCATAGAAATTTTAAACTAGTAACAGCCGTAATTCATGTGGGTCAGGTTAGTTTGCGATAAAGTTGAAAAACAAAAACAGAAGAAGTCAGTGGGCTAGGCGGAGTTTGCGTGAATGGGCGGGGCTGACTCTGGTGCAGCTCCGCCTTTGTAGTTCTGCAGTGAGCACCCTCAAAAGGGGACCCTCCTTGGGTCAGCGAGTTCAGCTTTTATCCTGAAAGGAACCGTTGCTTGTTTGGTAAAAACAACAGATTTTTCTCAGCTTGATGGTTCTCAGCTTAAAAAGTGAAGTACAGATGGCCGGTCCAATACTTCGCTCAGCATGCGGTAAACTCAGTGAGATCTTGAGAACTGAACTTAAGATGGCGTTGGAACTGTTTTATTAATCTGGATGTTTTTGATTCTGGTCGAATCAAAGCTGACAGATTTATAAACACCACAGAGACTCTGCCACGCTTCAGACTAGGAAGGTTCTGATTGGATCAGCAACAGCAATGTGTCATGTGATTATTTACCTTACGTGTGTCAGTGTGTCTAGTGAACTAGATTAAGTCATATTACTTACTTAAACATATTAATCATAACATTGTGATTTCACAGATCGGTCACATTGTATTATTGACTAACAGTTGTTTTCATTAGCTTTATTAAAAATGGAGTTCTTTGATTTAAAGACCAAGTCACCCCCAAATCAACTTTTTTTTGCTGATAAACTAAATAAACGAGTGTCTAATCGTGCTGCAGACACGTGTCGTCAATAATTTGGCACTTCAGTGCATCTTAGTTCAAATTTAAATATTCTGCCTAAAACTGTCAGTGTTGCGCCGTCGTCAGGTAAAAACTATGCACTGTATTTGACTTTAAATCTGCCACCGCTATTGGCTAAGAGGTATGCTATGATGTAAACTGGTACATTATGATGTCACAATGCTGTCGTGAACCTGTGTGTGTGTGTTTGTTAGCGGCACCGCCCTCCCGGTCTGCCAGGCAACAGCATTTGTTGCATTTTTCAAACATGAAGTGGGAGTGGAGTTAGACTCTGGTAGGGGGTGACTTACTCTTTAATAAAAGAAAAGAGTCTTCATCTTCTTTCTTCTTTTGCTGGAAAGTAAACAATTTAGAAGCAAATGCATGACCTTGAGGCTGTCTCATGCACTCGGGCGCTGTGTCAGAGGCAGCTGTGGGGAGAGGTTAAATAACCTTGAGGAATAGCTCCTTCATCACATTACAGTATCCAAGCTAATTTGCTCCAGTTTCAGATTTGTCACGCAAACCTCCACTGCACCTCAGTGAAGTTGGGATTTGAACCGGCAACCTTTTCCACGAATAAGACAAGAGACAGAGTTCAGTAAAAGTGTGAAAATATTATTTCATTCGTCTGTCAAACACACAGTGAAAAAAAATATTCATCAATCATTAAAATGATAACAGACCGAAGCCGCTTCTAAATGAACGTGAAAGCTGGTTTCAGGAGAGACCCGTTGAACCGTGCAGAGCGTCGCTTACAGGCGTCGTCTTTCTGGTAGCTAGGGTGGAGTTAGGGTTATAGATAAATACTGAGCCAGGGTATCCGCGGGTCCTTAAAAAGTCTTAAAAAGTCTTAAATTTGCTTTTCCAAATTCAAGGCCTTGAAAATCCTTAAAAATGACAAATAATCCTTAAATACAGTTTCCAAAGGTCTTAAATTACCAAAGACCCAAAAAACAAGATTATTTTATTTCTATAAACATTTTCGTGAATTTCTAGTTAGTGTTCAGCATTTTTTGTGTATGATGTTGGCGTAAGCGGAACCGTACACATTCAGTTGGTTATGAAAGGGGGCTGTTTTTAGATGAGCACATTAGCTGGTTAAGCTAGTGGGAGTTTGCGCCATGGGGAAGTGCAAGTTTAATGGTAACTGGATGGCTAATCCCACGTTCACGACGTGGTTAGCACCGGCCCCAGGCAATAGCTGGAAATTATATCTTATTTAATTTTAAAAATAGCTTAAATTTGGTCAAAGTGGCCTTAAAAAAGGTCTTAAAAAGTCTTAAATTTGGCTCCCTTAAACCTGCAGATACCCTGTGAGCCTAAATCTTGGTACCAAAACAAAATCTACAGAAAATACAAAAATGAGCCAAAAGTGCAAATTTGGTTTGGAACAGACAGACAGGATTATTTGTGGTTTTTACATGATATTTGAGAACGTTATCCCTGCTCTGAATCTAAATGTGAGATTAAAACATTTAACAGTCAAAATCGTTCATGTCATGATAAAACTCAAATCATGAGATTTCTGAGCATAAAGGTTTTAATTACTTATTTTATTGTTTGTTTATGTTTTAAAATTCACCCTAATTAAATCATTCTAATTCTAACGAGTTCACTGTAAAACCAAATGTTGAAAATAATCAATTATATTGAGTAAATGAAACTCATAATTTTAACATTGTTTTTAGAACTCAAATGTGTTTAATTAGTTCAACTTTTTCATCGTTAAGAGCAACGTGTTCCTCTGGTGTCCGCGAGGGCACACGGTGGTTAGCGTTCCTCCGATGTCCGTCACAGCGGTGGGTGGGTAGTGAGTGGGTGCGCGTTACCCACTTCTGGGGACGTTTGTTATTTGCAATTTCATTAACTCAAATTTTTTTATGTAATCAGTTTCATCCAAAATTTTGAGTTATCAACTTATCGGGTTTTACAGTGAAAGTATTTCTGATCTTTTACAACCTTCCGTTACATTCACTAAAAAGGAGCTTTTTAAATCGTAATAATCAGAATCAAAAATATCCCTTCAGTGTTTTAAAAATATGATGGAAAAACAGGATTTATTAAGTAAAGCATAGAAATAATTATTGAAAATTCACACAAGTTGTTAACTCTCCAACGCTAATGGTAACAGTTACCCCAAAAATCCACCATTTCCGCTCCGGCACGAACTCCGCAGCAAAAACGGTCCCGTTGTAGTCAATCAGAACTGTTCCACTACTGCGGCCGTGCGCCGCCCGCTGTTTCGCCATCCGGCAAAAATAGGATCGATCCTATTTTTGCCGGACGCCGGAGCACCTCTGCAGTCAATGGACAGAAATCACAACCGCCCAACAGGAAAGGGAGCAAGCACAGTTTACGATATTTCACAATAAATCGATAAACAAAAAGCGTTTTTTTTGTTTCATATGCACAGGTTTAACAACTTTTAACAACTATCAATGGTGGTTGAACTTTAAATGCACAAAAATAAGCCATAAATACAGTTTCTACTATCAAAGTAGTCACACTTTGTTGATCCAAACACTGCTGATCTCTCAGCACAAATGATGGGCAGATTAAACAGTTCATTTCGATGCTTCTCCCACACAACGGGTGTTTGGATCTAACTTCCGCGTTTATTGCTCGGACTGTATCGCAAGATCTCGAAAATCCCGCGCATGCCTGTTTACGCACCTCAGGTCTCCGCACCGGAGCGGAGCCGTTGGAGCGGGTGTAGTATACCGTAAATCCTCTAATACAGGCCCGGGCCTGTATTTGACTCAAGCTCATCAAGCTCCAGGCCTTTATTGGAAGGAGGGCCAGTATTAGAGGATTTACGGTAATTTGAGTTCGGAAGCGAGCAGCAGCGGAAAGCGGGGGCGGAGCGGAGATGGTGGAATTTTGGGGTCAGGAGCATGTTCGCAAAGGTGTGTGTGTGTGCGTGATTTGTGTGTGTGTGTGCGTGCGTGCGTGCGTGCGTGTACTACTTAAATCAGTTAAATTGTTTTGACTCTAGTTAATATTAATATTTTTCTTTAACTGAAACAGAATAAAACAATTTTTTTAAACTAAGACTTAAAGTTTAGCTCGTTAGCGTTGATATGTCCGAGCACGGCGCCACATTAGTATATTTAATCTTTTGTGTTTTTAAATCATTTATAAAATCAGATATAACTAATGTGACTTTCATTAATCCACTTTATGACCGATTATTTAATATACTTTCAGCTAAACATATGATGCTGTTAGGTTTTTATAGTTTTCATTATGTTTTCACACTTTGATCCTGAAGCAGAGTGGCGCGTTCCTTAAACACTACGGAAACACTCGCTGAAGTTCAGCCGTTCGGTCACATCCTGATTGGACTGTTTGTTTGTTTGTTTGTTTGTGTGCAACATAAAACAAAATGCTTCCATTTGTAATTAAATCTCATCTAAATGAGCAAAAACAAAAATGCATCTATTAACCCAGTTTGGTCTTAAATTCAAAGTTATAACACCAGAAGAATAAAATACGAGATTAAGCACAGTGTGTAATATTTTTACTTGTTTACTAATTCTGTGTAGAAGTTCACAAACGCGTACTTCTTCATTAATAATTCTCACCAACGACTAATCTAAATATTTCCATTAGCTTGAAAGTTTACCTTTTTATATACATAAACGGTGGTCGGCGCTCCATAATCATGCACCCTCTTGAAAAACTGTAGCTGTTAGGGACATATAAGATATAATGCTCCGCGTTTCACGTTTGCGCTTTGACATGAAGTTCTCCTTCCTTTAATCGTTGTGCAGGAGTGGCGCTGGTTCTCTCTGTGGCAGCTGTGCTGGTTTGGGGAAATTCTGCTCCTTCAGCCTCTCGTTGCTTGCCTTGCTCTAACCACGTGTGATCGCAGCATTATAAGTATAACTGTGGCGGTGCGTGCACGGCCGCGGGGGAGAGGGAGACGCGCATCGCGGCAGATGCAGGCGATGCAGCAGACGTGTTTGACGTGTTAGATATGGCAGAAGCAGCAGCACTGGAGCAAGACAGCAGCTGCAAAAGACCAGTTCTACATATTAACAGGACATGTCCAGAGGGCTCTCTAATCCCTGAGAGAGGCTGGCTGCAGGAAACAGCAGAAACAGTAAATGAAAGCTGGTGTGGGGTGCGTTCCATTGCCTTTTTGATGTGTGTGGGCTACCATAGATGCAATACCTACTCTGAACTGAGTGGCGCTAGAGTCAAATATTTTTACACACTGTGGCTTTAAAGAAAATGAGTCTGAGTTCAGTGATTCTTAGAGTTTGGTTTTTAAAACAATAAAACTTTTGTTTTTCTGCAGGCCAGCTTCATTCTAACAAACATCCAACGTGCAGGAGATCAATAACCAGGTTTAAATGCTCAACAGGACTAGTTCAGAAAAGATTCAACTTCATCACTTTCTAAAAACTCTCAGGTGTATTTTATTGAACTTGTTTCTGGGTTTCCACCTAAAGCTTCGGCTTAGACCTGCAGAAGCTGGAGATCAACCAGCTCTCTGTAATTCTCCAGAAGCATCTCAGATGGTTCCTCTGATCTACACTCTGAAGCTCTGAGATCCGTAAGAACCCAGAAAACTAAAGATAGTTTAGCTCCTAACTCTATAACTTGGAAACTATTATTTGTTTGCGAGTGTGTAGAGGAAACAGGAGCCATGATGAATCTAACACACGTGTTTGATATGACACCATGAATGAACCGGACCTCACTGGAAGCATACGTCCATCAGATGTCTAATTAACCATTCCTTTCATTAATGCTCATCTAAAAGCCTCTGGAGGGTCATCAGTCTGGGAATCGTTGGACGTGAAGCTCCAGAGACGTCATGTCTCCACATGGAGAAGTTGGATGTGTTCACACTCAGACAAATGCTTTAAATGTCTGTTGTCATTACTGATTTTATAGAGATACAATTTGAATGAATACTTTTTTTAACCTCTGGATTTATGTGAATGAGGTTCCACCGATCTCAGACAGCTAGAGGAACACAGGCTGGAAACAACCAGCTGTTCTGGTTGCCATGGAGATCAGCTGGTTCCAGGTTTGATCTGGTGGGCGTGTTCGGGTTAAAGCAGAACTTTGATGGGATGTTGGGTCAGACTGTCCAGCTTAGTGCAATCGGTTTTCAGCTGGTTGAGTCCAGTTCATCAGCTGTGTCCGGTACCAAAACCAGATCAGTCCGGTCTGCTTACTGGCCCGACGGGTCGGCGTCCTGGTCTAAGCAGCAATGCAGTGGTTCAGTCTGCGGGACATGACGTAGCCTCTCCTGCAGACACAGCGGAAGGATCCTTCCGTGTTGACGCAGCGAGCGTTCACACACGGAAAGGCCACGCTGAAGCCGTCCTCACACTCGTTTATATCTGCAGACATGCCAACAGGAAGCAGCTGAGGGTTAAACACTGATGTCACACGCCTCCAAAATATGGTTAATAATAAAAATAAACGTTATTGTGTTTGGCTTGCAGTCTTGATGTGGAGGGGCAACAGCTGAAGGGGACCCTGGAGAGCTGATGGGGGAGGGACCTGCCAGCACTCCCTACTTTCTGGGAATAATGTGCCTTCTCGGGATGCACCGATGTCAAAACTTAGGCCGATATCCATATTAATACTGCTGTCATGGCCGACAACCCATATGTTTTCCTCCACTTTTAACGTTGTGTAACAGTGACCACACCACCTATTTCACTGTGGTGTGGTCCACTTTTGTCATGGTCTGCGTCTCCCTCTATAGGTTCAGCTTTTCATTTAATTAGTCTCTTTCTGTTTTGAGCTCATTATGGTTTTATGACTTTATCTTGTTTGGATCTATGTGAAGCACTTTGCGATTCTCTGTCTGTGACACGTGCTGTATGAATACCACGTACTTACTACCTACATTGCTTCTCTGCTTCAGCTAAAATCCCCTCAGTCCTGTCACATGACCAACCCCTCCCCCTCCTGAAATACATACGCAAACGGCGACATTTTAAACACTTTGGCGTTAGCATCAGCCCCTGTTGACCTGTGGGACAGTCCGATACCGATGAGGACGCAGCTACTTCACGCGGCCCGACCGCTTTTGCACCCAAACCTCCAAATGCTCGTCTTGTAAACGAGTCGCCAGCAAGCCAAAGAGTTCTCCACAAATATAAAATACTGGAGATTTGTCTGCTTACCAACACAGGTCATGGAGGTCATGTCCAGCTCGTATCCATGGTAACAGTCACAGGTGTAACCTTCAGCAACGCGAATACACCTGCCGTTCTCACAGCCGTGCAGAATCCCACAATCCTCCGCTGCATTCAGGCCGGCGTAGGGCTCGTAGCGCCCTGAGGGGGAACACCAACGGGGAGGAGAAGACAGGAGAAGTTTTAAAGCTTAGTCGGGAGTTCTTGTTTTACTTCTGAGACGCTGAACCTTTGGTGACCTTGGTGTTTGAGGGATTTTGGTTGAATTATTTGCTGTTTATTGAGATAAACTCACTCTCGTACACCCGCCGTTGTGCTCCTCCTCCTCTGCTCCTGTCACTGAAGGGAGGAAACGCCGGGCCTGGCCTCCACGCCCTGGCCTCCTCCTCCTCTTCCTCCTCCTCCATGTAGGGAGATCCCGGCAGTGGAGCCAGGTTCAGAGAAGGGAGGTCGGGCTGGGATGGAGGAAGAGGTCGAGCCCCAAACCCGATCTCAGATCGAGGGTCGGGAGGGAGGCGAAAGGATGGGGTCCTGGGTGGAGACCCGTCGGGGGAGCCATAGTCTCCTTCAGCAAAGTAACTGGTGCTGACACAAAAAGACACGTTTACTGCTGCAGAGCATTTAAAAACCAAAAACGATTAAGTGAGTCTTCTCACCTGTACTCAGAGCCCCGATAGGTGTCCTCCGGCAGACCCAAGGAGGTCTGGGCCCTCCCCCCGAAGCTGGACCTGCTGCCTCCTGCCTGAGCGTAGTCATCATAGTCAGAACGACTGAAATCTCTGCTGGGAGAGAAGAGATCCGTCCCGTACGGAGGCCCTGAGGAGACGAAGGTCTGGGTAACATTTACTCGTAAACACGGGAATCCCGTGAGTTAGCTGCTCGCACCTCCTCGTCCCGCTCCTGGTTCTGATCCAGCTGGGTCAGGAAACCTCTCGGAGAAACGAGGAGGAGAAAGCGAGCTGCACAAGGAGGCGTAGTCCTCTGCAGGGAAACAGCAAAATAAAATCTATGACTGCAAAAACAAAATTATGAATACAAGTGGATGAAAGTTTCCTCTTCAGGACGGCTGGGCTCAGCCTCAGAGATGGGGGGGGGGCTCAGAGTTGAGCTGCTGCTCTTCCACGATAAGAGGAGACCGCTGAGAAAGTTCGGGCACGTCTCTCTGGAAGGAGACCCCTGGGGCTGACCCATGACAGGCTGAAGGGTCAAGAAGTCCTTAGGGACCTACAGGAGGAGGAAGTGGATGGAGCAGGAACGCCCAGGACCTCCTGATACGGTGGCTGAGCCGGGCAAAATGGTGGAGATCATCAGACACATCATCTGGTCCTCAGCAGGATTTAAATCGTGTGACAACCACAGATCATGTCGCTTAACACAAATCAAACTATAAGAACTGTGAGTTGGTTTCCTGTCGTGTTTTTTATTGTTTTACCTGAGTCAGTGGGGGGGCAAAGGGCGCAGCCCATCCCCCAGCCCTCGCCGTATAAACAGCAACAGTCCACGAAGGTGACCTGAGCGCCGAGAAGAGGACTCTGACACAGCAGGTCGGCGGTAACGTGCTGCCAGCACACAGACAGGTTCTCATCTGGAACACATAAACAAAACAAACATCATAAACAAGACAACACCTCTATTAGACGACACTTTCATTATTTTGTGACCTCAGTCTGATCTCTGCCAGTTGTTAAACTTTAAATCCAAAGGTCCTCCTGACCACCACCTGCAGGCTACAGGAGGACAGGACTCTTACCCACAGTGAGATGGGAGGCGTTGACACAGATCCTCTGAGTGTCATCGAGCACCAGAGGAGGAGGACAGCTGCAGTAGTACGAACCGAGTGTGTTCACACAGACACCTCCTACACAGCTCTCCTCTTCACACTCATCGTGATCTGCATCAAAAAGAAGTCACTCAATGAAAAATTAAATCAAAGTACAAGAATAGAGGGCGGTTCTACCGGGATGATTCATGTTTAGGTAAAAAAAGTTCAGTGGACCGTCAGTTTTTAAGATCTGAGCAGCAAAATCACCATGGTAACAACAGAGGCTTGGCTCTAGATCGCCATGGTAACAACAGAGATTTTGCTCTAGATCACCATGGTAACAACTGAGGCTTGGCTCTAGATCACCATGGTAACAACAGAGACTTGGCTCTAGATCACCATGGTAACAACAGAGACTTGGCTCTAGATCACCATGGTAACAGAGACTTGGCTCTAGATCACCGTGGTAACAACAGAGAATTTGCTCTAGATCACCATGGTAACAAAGACTTGGCTCTAGATCACCATGGTAACAACTGAGGCTTGGCTCTAGATCACCATGGTAACAACAGAGACTTGGCTCTAGATCACCATGGTAACAGACTTGGCTCTAGATCACCATGGTAACAACAGAGACTTGGCTCTAGATCACCATGGTAACAGAGAATTGGCTCTAGATCACCGTGGTAACAACAGAGAATTTGCTCTAGATCACCATGGTAACAAAGACTTGGCTCTAGATCACCATGGTAACAACTGAGGCTTGGCTCTAGATCACCATGGTAACAACTGAGGCTTGGCTCTAGATCACCATGGTAACAACTGAGGCTTAGCTCTAGATCACCATGGTAACAACAGAGACTTGGCTCTAGATCACCATGGTAACAACAGAGACTTGGCTCTAGATCACCATGGTAACATAGACTTGGCTCTAGATCACCATGGTAACAACTGAGGCTTGGCTCTAGATCACCATGGTAACCGAGTGGGTTATAAGTACATAGTTCTGTCAGAACCTGGAACATTTTAAAAAAGCATCTGACTGAAGGTCCGCCTTCATCTTCAGAACCAATCAGTTTGCTGCACGGAGATGAGCAAATGTTTGTTTTTTTCATCATGATTCATGTTATTTCTGATCCTTATCAACATTTTACTTTAACATAAAATGTACTACTACTAGTTCATCGTGTGTGTGTGTGTGTGTGCGTGCGTGTGCACATCTTCATACCAACACACTCCAGCAGCGTGCTGTTGTAAACATATCCACTGGAGCAGTAACAGCTGTATCCTGGAATGTTGTTAACACACACCCCGTTCTTACACACTTCTGGATGGAAACGCTTACACTCATCC